>NC_056476.1:22907644-22977644 GCF_008729295.1 Plectropomus leopardus | reverse complement strand
AGAGCGGGCATGATTTGTTTTCACCAAGGTGGCAAACAAGACTGTGTGGGCAACACATTGGCTCATCACAATTAGGAAACTTGGATTTCTGCTTGACATTCAGCTCACTGTTTTCCCAAGTTTTGGAAGCACCACCTGCTCATCAGTGAGTCGTTGCTGCTATCTGAAGCCGCAACTTTTTAGTCCATGAGTACTTGAGGCTTCGAAGAGCAAAGGAAGTGAGAAACAACACTCTTGTGAAGCCCTTAAATCATCCTTTACTGCTGTTTGCCATCCAGGGCAACCCTATGGAGAATAGCAGGCAGCCACAGTGTAAACAAACCGCATGCTATTCTGCTGCTCTATAAGACTTGTGTACAACTAGAAAGCTTTTTTCTTTTGCTGTATGAAATGCAAATAGGCCCTGAAACCATGTTCCCCTCAACAGTCTATTCCATATGCAGAACAGATATAATGTTTAATATGAGGGTCATACACACATCTCATTTAAAGTGCATTGTTTGCATGCCTCAAGTATCGACACTGAGCACATTGAAAGTGTTTAATGAAAAGATTGTAAAAGGAGACCCTCATTGGTGTGGATAGACCGAAACATTATAATGCATATCTAGTGATTTCTATTGTTCTAAAGGCAGCTCTCCTGTGTGGCCCCTTTTGGCGGCAAATACTTTATCCAGCTTTGTTATAAAGTTATAAATCAGGCAGGACTTGCAGAATAGCAGCTGGTCAAGATCTGAGCTCCTGCCCTTGTTTAGTGTCATAGTATCGCATGTTGGCAGCAGTATCAGCTCAGTAAACCACAGTGAACCTTATCTGACTTCTCTGAAATAATCTCACATCTTCTGCTCTCATAGCAAACAACAAGGGTCATCTGGCAGCAGAGCTACAGAGGGCTTTTTCCTCAGAACATTACATCAAAAACGCAAGACGCTGGCAAGAACTCTTGAGCAAAACATGGCCTTTCTTTGCAAACAAAGTTAGAGTTGCAGAAACATTTCATAGCAGCTTTGTTTAACATATTTGGATTCTGAGTGAAATCTTTGCAGAGCAGAAAAAACAAAAGTGCTCATAGTTGTATAGTTTTTCATTATAGATTATTTTTGGGCTTTATAGCTTTATTGGACAGAACAGTTTTTGGAGTGAAAGGGTGGAGAGAGGGGATGACATGAAGCAAAGGATGGATTTGAACCCGCGGCCACTACGGCAAGGACATAGAGAGGTGCCAGCTCTACCAAGTGAGCTACTGGGTGCCCCTTTTACACACATAGTTACAAGGAATTGTACATTCTCTGCAATTTCTTCAGTGGTTCACCCAAGAAACAGGGAATTCCTGCTTCTGTTTTCTAAAAAATAGATTGAACAGTTGACTTTTTCCACGTCAACATCCAACTAGCGATGGGCGTTATGTCTAATATACTCAATGTATTGCTGCTTGTTACAAATGGGATATATTAAATGGCAATATTGCGAAAAGTATAACATGTCACATCATTTTCAGCGATCACATTTAACCATCATGGATCACCAGTGCGACTTCCGAATGCTATTAATATATGAACTGGAGAGCTGTTAGTTTGTTTTCAGCTCACAGTGAATAAATCCTCATGTTTAAAGGCAAAGCCATAACAGTTTAACTTTCAGCTAAGTGCTTACAACTACTGTTGACCAAAAGCTTTGAGTTCACAGCAACAACATAAACACTTCCTGTCTGAGAAGAGCTGGGTGCTTTGAAAAAGTAGCACCAGTAGTTTTTGCTTTGATATATTTAATAACAGTACTTATACTATACTATACTACTTTATTTAACTTAATTATACAATACTTTATTTAGCTTTATTATAACAGTATTGTAACTTTGTTGCAACAGTACTGTAGCTTTGTTATAACAGTACTTCGGTACTGTATTTAACTTTACTCTAACAGTACTTCATTTTGTTATAACTGTATATCAGTACCTTATTTAACTTTATAATAACAGTACTTTATTGACTTGATTTTAACAGTACTTTATTTGAATATATTATATGACAGCAGACTAACTAACTTTATTGAAACTGTAGTTCATTTAAAAATGTTCTACTGTAGCAGTCTACAATAGTTTAGATATTTAAAAATACTAAGATATACTGTAAATTGTATATGGCGATACAGCCTGCGAAATCTGCAATAATATTTAAAAGTCATTATTACCCAGCCCTACATCCAACATTATAAAAGTTACACTTAGTCTCCCCAACATCAACAACTTTAGAGAAAAACTGTTTCTCTATCTCAAACGGTAGTATTCAATCAGCCATTATTTGCCTGGAAGACTTAATTTCAGGTGAGATTTGAGGGGGAAAGAGATCAAGGTATCAGTGAGCTTATGATCTCAGTCCAGGGAAAGCGGTGAGGCCGGAGGCTTGATTGATTACAACAAAACCCCCTGACTGAATGTGCTTACCCATCAGCTGTAGGACCGGTTAGAAACGGGGGAGAGATGGAGAGGAGCTGGATGTTCTGCATTTCACTAACTCTGTATAGCCATTGGTGGTGCAAATGAAAGAATGACCCCTGCTGGTGGTTCCACATTTTCTGTGCCAGTGAGCGGTCTGCAGCTACTGTGCTTTCACTGTTCTTCAGTGTAACAGCAACAGGATTTCATTGCTGCATATGAAAGGAATAAAGCAGTGTATTTTCAGTAAATGCATTGTATTTCTTTTTTCAGCCAACGGTGAGTTTCCACCAGTGGTCACCAGTTCAACCAGGCTGCCGTTTACACCAATCAACAGGACTACACCCCCGTCCATTGGAAGCCCTTTGATGAACTTCCCCACCACTGATTACTGTAAGTGTGAACTTGAATACCTGCTTATACTGAAAAAGTTAGTGATGCTCAGACGCTTCTGTCTGTTTTTGTCTTTCCTGCACTCTTTTTTGCTCACACACACACACACACACACACACACATGCTTCCATGCATTAATGATTCACAGTTACTCTACACATACTGAGCATGGCACCATATGTGGGTTGCAACAAAGTAAGTGTGCCCCCTGCTGGTTTGCGCCACATCCACATCTGAGCAAGTGCTGCAGAGATCTCCTTTGGCATTAAATGGAGCAGGACGGGCAGTTTTGAAGTCTAAAATCCTCCAATTTGTCTCCTGAGAATGTCAATGGAGCCACTTACAAAGACTTGACATTTTCCACCTTGCACTCTCTCACTTCCCTGCTTCAAAAAGGGTAAAGACAAGCAGCGATTCATTTCTATATTTATAGTCATAAGTTAGAGTTACTTTCATATCAAACCTGCTCTGAAACACATTTCTTCAGCCAGTTGCTTTGAAGTGTGGGGGTACACTGGACTTTGAGATATCAGCCACTACCATTTTAGGGTAGCACTGTCCAGTAAATCTTTTTTGAGGCATACGTTTCTTTAAATGGATCTCCTTTTTCACAGAAGTAAATTGCCACTAAGCATGTGTTGACATAGCACTCATTTAGAAGTTGAATGAATATGAACTTTGCCTCAGTTTCAGTGACTTTGAGGACTTGTTTTCCAGTGCAAACAGATGATTGGTCTGGACAGTGTTCCCACACTCTAGGATTGTAATTGCATTCATCTATATCTTGTTTTCTCTCCCAGGCGGCATAAAAAGCTTTTATGACATTCATACGCTGTCAAAGCCCAGCAAATCAATTTTGTAGGGTGCCGAGGCTCGCCTTCCATTTGAAACTGGTTAGAGGAATCACACTCACACACCGTAGGGCCTGGAAAACCCACTGCTTTGCATTGTCATGTTGTCCTTGAACGCACACAGAGCCAATATAATAGCTCCTGAGCCTACACGAGGAAAAGTAATTACTCAGTTGTCTGTATTTGGTTATCCAAAGAACAAGATGCTACGATGCACAAAACAAACCAGAGGACCATTTTTATGCCAGCATTAGTTTGTTTTTGTCTTATTATATGCTCAGAGGACAATTTAAAAGAGGTCTAACTGGTAAAACTGTTATGTTTTACACTAGTTTACAGCTTTGCGCTGGTGTTGGCATGTGGTCTTAATGAAAAGCAATTGTACTAACTGGGAGAAATTACTGAATGATTAAAGGGTAGCTACCAATGTTACACATCAAATTCCATTTACAGGTCTTAGGAAGTACTTCCACAATTATGTAAAGCCTTCAGCAGCTCCAAAATGCATGTAGTCTGATAAGTGTCCTCAAGTGATGTCACTTGAGTCAGCGTCAGTTGGGTCTGAAGCCTACAAATTTGAAAATAAAAAAAAAGAAACTCAGTAGCCTCCTCCTAACTCTGCTTAAGGCTCCATGCTACATTGGCTGCCACTGACATAACTCTTTGTCAACAATTGGGTTGCATTGTGGGTAAAATAGTTGCCAGGTTTGACAAGGCTTAAATAATTTGTGGAATAAATAAAATAAAATTTCTGCTTGTGCTGCATTGATTTTGATTTTTTACATCTGTTGATGTTAGCCTGGCAATGCTAAGGTTAAATCGGTGGAGTACTATGGCAAGTCCTTTTAAACATTTAACCAGTAGCAGTAAAATCAGTTGTGGTTATTAACAATGGCTTTCTGACTAGTTAGAAATCCAAGCCAACATATCAATAATGGACTTATGATTAGTAGCAATTCAAATAAGATATACCACAGTTAATTTCTCACTTGTGGGAATGTTCATTGTAATTATTGTTAACTTAATTATAAAAAAAAATCCTCCTTTACCACTTACTTCTATTCAAATGAAATTATAGATTGGTTTGTTCTAATCTGCAATGTCATTTTTACAAGTTGCAATGTTGTTTATGGTTTTTATAACTGGTTTTCACCAGTCAAAATGTTAAGGAGCTGTATATAACATTGTCAACTGGAGCAATTTGGGGTTCAATATCTTGCCCAAGGACATGTTGTTGACATGTTGTTGACATGTAGACGGCAGGGTCAAGGGTCAGGGTCAAACAACACCAACTCTCTGACTGGTAAACGACTGCTTGAGCCACAGACGCCCTAAAACAGAAATTTGTATTTGTAATTGAAACAGTTGTATTTTAGGTATCTACAATTTCTGTTATAACTAGTCAGAATTGTGTTTTAGATAATAAAAAAGGAATTTCCACTTATTAAAATGTCACTGTAGATATCATCAATGACGAATGTGCATATCTGAAATAAATATGCTAGTGTAAAAGTCAACGTATGGCTTTGTGGTACTTTAATAATATGATGCCAAAATGGTTTGTTGGTATGCCGGACATGTCAGAAATGCAATTGTTGATATCTGAAATGGGTAATTATAGTTCCACTAGTCACAATCTTCTCTCAACATGAGCAAATTCAGCCATGGATATCTGTAATTGTCATGTTTACCAGTGAATAAGGAATTACTGATATCTATAATTAAATCAAAGATATCGGTAAATAAGTTTTGAGAAGTCAAAATATAATTTCTACATGTGAAATTTGTAACATGTCATATCTCAGGTATCTTGAACTGACATTTTAACCAGTCAAAATATCATTTTGACATATCCAACTAAATGGCCAAAAGTCAGCCCTACACATAAAATGATAAAAGTGCTTGCTATAGGAGTACTCTTTGAAGTCTTGACAGCCAAACAGATGGCTCTCTCTCTCACTGCCTGCATTGCTGATGTAACATTTCATCAGACACTAATAACCAACCAGAGCCAACAGTGCATACAGAAAGTAGGGGTAATGGTCAACCACAGCAATAATGCAGACTAACATGCACCAGTTAACTTTGTGTCAGGGCCTTAATATGTTTGTGCAGTGAGTTGTGTGATTAAATGCCTATGATGTGGGTCACGCTTTAGTCTTGAACATAGAACGCTCTGTTTGTCTTTCCGAGTTCAAACGGGGACAGTAAACATCAGATGTTGATGTTTGGCCAGCTTACATTATTTGATAATGTTACAGGATTATGCATTGAACTGGAGCCACAGGAGTCAGCAAACAAAGGATACTTAGTTTATCAAGAAAATCCTTTGTGCTGAGCAGAGAATGTGGCATTTGAGGAAGCTTTTCATATACAGTTTGATATAAAAGGTATATCATATGCAGTCGGGGAGTTTGCTACCTGGGTTTGGCTGCAAGGACAGCAGCAAAAGGGCTATTTTAATGTGCTTACACAGGTAAGACTCAGTGTGGTTACAATAAAGCTTGCAGACTGAGAGAGAGATGGGACTGTGAGATCACACCGCTCTCGCCCTTGTGATTATCATAGATATTAACTCGGGGGGAAAGAAGTTGAACTTGCAGTTACACAATGGCCATTTCAAAGACAGCCACGGGCGGTTAACATTCGCCGGGCGTCTCACTTCTCCCCTTCTGGAGCTGATGCTTTGACGTCTGCAGGGCAGGACGGCAAGCCTGATGAGGGTTTTGGCTCAGCAGACCTGTCACTCCAACAAGGCTCTCTTCTTCCCCCGACACGCTCAATGATTAACCCCACCAAACATCAACGTCTCTCGTCTCCTCTCACTCTCCCCTTCATCTTTCCCTTCACTCTGCCCCCTCATCTGGGCCTGTAGCGCAGTTTGTACCTTTTTGTTTCTCCATTTTGTCCCCTCCCCATCTTCCCCATTTAAAAGCTGTTATTGACTGTCTGTTAGTTCACATTACTGCCCTACCACCAACCACCTACCACCGTCTTTCTGTCAGCGCTACCTCTGATCTCAGTCTGTTGTTCCACTTCTTCCTTTGCTCTTTCTTTCCCCCCTTCACCCTGATTTCACCTTCATTTGTCTCTTTCTTCTTGTTCTTTCCTCTCATCTCCATTGATTCCCTTACTATTCTGGCAGCAGACGCTTTCATTTCTCACCACTGCCCTACTGTGTGGCACCAGCCTCTCACTGCTGACTCATCATTTGCTTTGGGGGGAAGTGAAAAAGGCAACCTAGATGAGCTTGCTTCCCTTTCTTTTTGTGATTACCTCTCCTGATGGGAAAGGAACGCATCGCTAACCTCAAAATGAGCTCCAGGCTTATTTTTTTCTGGCCATTCACTGTGTGTGTTTATGTACAGTGTGTGTGGGTGTGTGGGTGTGGGTGTGGGTGTGGGTGTGTGATTGATGAAGATTAGTGTTTTCAGGTTCTTTTAAGACAAAAGAACTATCCACAGTACTTTGTCACGATGCAACAAAACATCATCATATGGACACCTTTCAGCAAAAGTAAAATAGGATGTACAATATTAGCCATTCATTTATCTTTTAATTTTGTTTTTGGTAAAATAAGTCAAGCTCCTCTGTGTGAAAGTCCACATTTGTGATGTTACAAATCCTTAAACAAGGGATTTTTCAAATACCTGATTTCCCTGATGTTTAAAAGGAAGTTAAACTTAGACTACTTGACTTACTAGAAACATTTAAAACTTAACAAAAACAGGATATTATAAGAGCCATTTGAAATTGTTAAACACATTTTTCAGTAGCCAAAACACTTTTTACCATGCATTATGAGCGTTGCACATTTATTGTTAACATTAATTTTGTGTTTGTTTTTTATAAAGAAACATTTGAATAGGACATGATATTTCACTGCAAATTATGCCAGCATCTGATTAGTTATGTATACATTAATAAAATAATACTGTTCATAATTATAACACTAGTCATCAGACTGGTATTTTTGGTGTATATTGGTAGCGTAGCTTTATCAGCTAGTTAACTAATAATGCACATTCATTCTTTAAATCCACCACTGGACCTAATTCTGTCTTTTTACTTTATAATTGAATTTACCTGTTGCCAAAATTTAGATATATATAATTCACTCTAAAATCCATATTCCTAAATAAAACCTACCTTTGTAGGTGACCACATATATACTTCTTACCTGTAATGACTGAATAAGAAAGGGATTTGTCCAAATATCAGTCTTAAATATCTTAAAAAGGTCTTAAAAAGCATTAAATCAAATGTCTTGATACCTGTAGACACCTTGATTATAGATCCAAGAGGGACAGAATGGTGAGACTCAAATTACAGATCTGTGTAGTACTTCAGTACCACGGACAGCACCATGGATATAGCAATGCACAGCACAGTAAAGCCTGATTTATGGTAGAGTGCTCGACACTTTTGATGAGTGTTGCTCCACAGAAATGACGTATTTTCAACAGTAAAAAGTGTCGCTCAAAACTTTCCTTTCATGCTGAGCATCCAGAGAATTTTGTTATGTCAGGGACGTCATATTTTGTCACCAGGCTTACTGACAGCAGACATTTACTGAACCAGAAAAGTTTACGTTAGCTCCTAGGGAAGAAATCAACAGTGTTAGTATTTATTTATTGATTCATAGACTTTATTTCTCAGCCTAGCATTTTGAGTGAGGGGAAACTGCTGCTCACAGACAAACTGGGAGTGGCAGATCAATCAGTGTCGATATGATTAATAAGCTAAAAACACATATTTGTTTGATTTGAACAGCTTTCTGAGCAGATTACACTTTACTATACAAATGAATGGGTTCTCAGGTTGTTTATTGAGACAAATTAGAAGCTTCTATTAAAGCATTAGATTAAAAAAAAAACCAAAAAAACAGGGCGTCACTGTTTAATTTCTGTCAGCGACACTCATCATAAGTGATGAGCGCCCTACCATAAATCGGGCTTTAGGCTACTTATATTTCAGAGTCTTAGCCGGGCCAGAGTGTCAGATTTGAACTTCGGTTAAAATTTGCTCAGATAAAGGATCAATGAGTGTGGCAGACTAACATATTCAACTAAACAACCCCTTTGTCCCTGCACTCTCTGTGATACAAGGGGATGGAGAGGGGGGGCATATTAACATGAATCACACATTTTGGTAGTTTTTCTATCAAGGGGGATGGTGTCATATCGCCTACTCATATGAGACATACTGGTTTTGAAGTGCCCATGGAAAGAACGAATATGTGTGATTATTTCCATTCTTGATTAAAAGCTCTGCTTTTGCTGGCCACTTTTCTGTTTTTTGAGACAACCATCAGGAGAAATTAAGCCTATGCAGAATTGCCAAAAACTGCAGTTTTTTTAAATGGCCACTTGAGGCCAGCTCCAAAGTGAGTCAATCCCCACAGACCTTCATATTAAAATGCCCAATTTTACAGCTGAAATAAGCATGTTTACAGCCTGGTAAAAAATGGTTTTGATGTCTATAGCTATTTTTCCCCTACATGACAGTAGTACAGGCTGTATTTTTTTTTAAAACTCACCTGTTTAAATTTCTATTAAGGCTTACAGTTACACATAATTAACGGCTGTCTGCGAGATGTTTTCCTAGGCTCTCAGTCAGATCCACCTCTCACCTCCAAACAGCTCCACCCTTATGTCCAAATTTTGTCAATTTTAGCTCCAAAAATCGTGCTGGCCGTAATACCAAACTCCAAAACTGGATTCCACAAACCAATGGGTGACGTGTGAAACTACTTCTCAGACTTGCCTATTCCTCGCTTCTTTCCTCCAACTTTTTTCCTCTCGTCTCTTCTTGTCACTGACTCAAGTTGCAATGAATATCGGAATGGACAGATTTGATTGGCAATGCATGCAGTGGGTCTGTGTTTCCTGGGTGGCTAAACCAGTGCCGTAAAGGCTAGAAATGCTGTGCAGGTTAAAATTGAAAGACTATCAAAACTTAATAATGTCAATAATTTATCAGTTATATGTCTGGATCCTGATAGGATGGCATCTGGATCATGGTCATGCTATTAGTGACACTGAGTGGATTGAGAGGGATGGCAGGTTAACAAGGGGGATGCATTTTGGTTATTTAGTTATAAAAGGGGATGGTGTGCCCCCCCACATATCGCTTACTGATTAGCCTCTTTGAAAAAAAAAAAAACATTTTCATATCAAGGTGATCAACTTCTGTTCGTGCAACAGGAGACAACACCAAAAACACGAGTTCTAGGGAGCAGATAAAAACTGGCAGCAAATCATAGACAGCAGGGATGGTGATTGAAGCACTCTGATTGGCTCTTGAAAGTTACTGACAGCAGATGTTGCTCCCTAAACACTCCATGCAGAAAAGGAGTATTGGCCATAACGCGCCCGCTTATTAGTTGCAGAGCGGAGATGTGAGTCTGTTGCTCCGTTTTTTACTCGTTCATAAACACTGGCCTGTGGCACTCAGTTAGCTAGTTGTTGTTACTTTGGGTTTTGGAGGGGGGGGACATTAGTCACAAAGACAGATATGAGAATGATAACGAGCAGTGCCACACAAAACAGGCTTTGGTAATTAATTGGACTCGGGTGCCTCATAAGCTTTGTACTTAGCATTCAGATCCATTCATGGCGTGCCAGCCTTGATCCATCTTTCTAATGGTCGGCCCGAGGAGGACAACTGTCACTGGATAAGAAGGATACATGATAAGAGGAAAGCAGCAAAGAATGAAAAGTCTTTGCATTGTTGTTTTTTAACTTACCGTATGTTTAGAAATTGAATTTTGTTTAGTAATACATGCCAGATGACGTGATACAATGTTAAAAGAAATAATTAAATGTATGAAGAGTATTGCACTTGACACTAGGATTAGAAACAAGCAGAAGATGTTGAGTGAGAGTGTTTGACTGTGATTGTTAAAAACTGACATGAACTACCCAAACATTATGTCAAATTAAGGCTAAATCATAGTCTGATAATAATAATTGTCTTTTAGTGTTCTCCTTGAGTGGCAGGATTATTTCGCCCTATTTGATCTGTGACAAACATTTTTCATGTGGATATAAATTATGTAGATAATACTAAACTAACAAATTGTTTTGTTTGGGGGTTTAATGCAAACCCCAAAGATTTTTCTCTGGCATACCTGTAGGAAAATAAGTCTTAGCAGGCATTTAGATCAAAATCTGCCCTGTGTTTAAAAAATGCAGGGGGCTTGGCTGATGGGGGCATGTTGCCTCAGGCACCAGTGAGATAATGAAATTCGACCCCGGAAGTCCAGTGTGAGCAACAAATCTCCAAAGTTGTCAATTTATCATACACCAAAACACTGTACAGCAGCTTATAATGATTAAAGACAGGAATTAACTCTGTAAACTCTGGAAAGTTATTTTAGTTGCAATTTTCATCTTTTGTCACAACACTTGCAAGGTAAATAGCAGAAACATGACAGTCATATACAAAGTTTTCCACCAGGAATGTGGCCCTGCATGTACCTGATTTGCCAGTGCAGCACCTTGCTGAATGACATCATGTTGCACTGCACCAAAGGCCAGCCCATTTTATCTGTGTTTGCTATGTGGCCCTGCATTGTTTTTCATGTGCCCCAATGCGTCTGCACCATAATATGTATTTAAAGATGGATGACATGAGTGCTCCTCTAAAGTGAAGCCAAAGCATCTTGATCGCACCTTGGTGGATGGTTGCAATATAGTTCACTAATCCCGCCCCCTCCATGTCAGTGAATGAAAAAAACAAAAATTCAAAGTTACACCTGGAATAATATTTTCCCAAAGATGATTATTTCATTTTAGGTTGCTGTTAGCAACATAAGGAAGGTTTTAGTGTTGATTTTTGCGATTAGTTTGGTTTTAATTAGTTATTTGATGCATAGAATTGTGTGTGCCATTCTGTGAGCTTACAGTCAACGGCGCTGTTCGAAATTGGTCGAATGAATGTATGGGCAGGAACTTAGGATCATTACTGCACAAACTCTGGCTCCAAAGGTAGCAGCAGCCAGGATATTTTGTTTTCATTTTTTTTACAGCGGGGCTAAGTGGCATTGTCCATTATTTTTATACACCCTATGATGCTAACCATAGGCTGTATAAAAATAATGGATAATGGGGGGGTTTAGCTTTGACTTAAGGTGGTCAGAGTCAGGGCTTATCCGACATCATCTGGGAGGTTATTCCAGGGTTGTGCTGCATCATAACAAAAAGCTGCTTCACCATGTTTTGCTCTAACTCTTGGGACAGTCAGTAGGCCAGCCCCTGATGTCCTAGAAGGTTCATACGTTACCGGCATGTCAGAGATACATTTGGGTGCTGAGCCACAGAGTGATTTATAGACGAGCAGCGAGATTTTGAAATCAATTCTCTGAGTGACAGTTAGCCAGTGCAAGGATATTAGAACTCAAGTAATGTGGTCATATTTCCTAGTTTTTGTCAGGACCCTTGCAGCTGTAGAGGAAGTCAGGTTGAATGGCTTGAATTAGCTGAGGTGATGCAAGGTAATGCTAGCTGACCACACCCTTAATTGTGCGTAACTTTAAGCCTTAATGAAATTTAAATTGATAAGTAAGGTAAGGGGGGAAATTTTGTTATAGAGTCCACGCCTGTTTTTTGTACCAGGTTGTGAACATGTTTATTTCTGGTGTCAATTTGTTCATTTTAATAAGGAGGTTTATGGCAACTGACTCGCTTATGAAGCCAGCTTCAAGTGGCCATTCAAGGAACTGCAGTTTTTGGCGCTTCATTTTTGAGCCCCGGCAGTTGACACTTGTATGGTACCCATGCTGTGTTGACAGACTCCATTTAAATAAAAGAGAGTACTGCATTTTTTCATGCAGGGAGGCTGTGGGTCTGAACAAGACCCTAGTGCAGTCTTTAAAGTTCTGATATTCCGAGTTGTTTTTCATTTGGGGAAAGAATAGAGGTGTAACGATTCACTCAACTCATGATTCAATATGATTCATGATACTAAACAAATACTAAACATCTAAACAAAAAATATACAAAATACTGCATTTTCTCTTCTTTTCTATATCAAACTAAAGTATCCCTTTTTATTTCTGAGGTAGGGTATAAATGCAAAACAAACTATGCAATAGATGCATGTCTGAACATTCACAATCTTGGCGGTGTGGTTTGGCGGTGTAGTTGTCGTTATGGAGTTACGTGCATAGGTGGGACTGACCGGAGCTCGTGATGCCAGCTCACATGCTGCATCGTGTTAGTTGTACTATTTGTGTAGTTCAACACCCTTTTGCAATGTTTGCAATTTTGTCTTTTCTGTTTTCTTCTCGCCTTTATTACTTTGGAGGGTGCATCTTCTATTTCAATATCGCATGTTGCAGGGCCTTTGGTTTGTCTTATTTACGTTGGCGAGCGTCTCTTGTCTCAGACTTGATGTAGGACGTTGACCACGTAGGACGTTGACCACGTAGGACGTTGACCACGTAGTGACGTAGCACGTAGATTATGCCCTATGCTGTGCAAAAGATTATTGCTGTTAAATTTTCATTTTACCGATTTTAATCTCACTTACTATTTATCGATTTTTAACTGCCTTGTGATGCATCGTTACATTCCCAGTAAAAAGAACAGAACAGAAACCATAAAGTCAAAACATTTGTATTTAAGAAGTCATGCCTCAAGTTCATTCTCAGTCAAAATGTCAGTTTGACCCAACATGCCTTTCTGTCCCAAGTGATAATCATTTTTCACAAAAACTGAAAGTCTCATTGCTTCATTCTGGCAATGCAAAAACCATTCAGAAGCTTAACAGGGTGATGAAATGCTTGTTTACTTGTTACTGATTGGCCGGAGGACTGCCTTTGTCATTCATAATGAATGACATGTTTACTGTTGTTTCACTTTAATAATGTTCAAAGGAGATAAAGACTGCTGGAACATTGCTGTCAGTATTTCAATCCAATCAGAGACATTTTTCTACACTGCGAGTCTCAATGCCTCACTGATGACAGCGTACAGAGTTGCCCCTCTCTTTGATGGAGGCCAGTGTTTGTTATGATGATGGCATACCACCAGTGGCAAAGTTCACAGACAAGGAGATTCATATAATAGTCAGGCAGAGTCCGAGTCTCCCCAGGGATGTTTGTGAGCGTGTGTGTGTGTGTGTGTGTGTGTGTGTGTGTGTGTGTGTGTTTTGCTGGACAGAGAGGCTGATGAGTGTGCACACCAGTTATTAGAGAAGACTATCATCTGTGAGAGCTCATCTTGTTTTTGTTTGTTCTGCCAAGTGCCTATCACAAGATGGCTCATTACGCCAGTTGGGTGGTGTGTTCTTGTGTGCGTGCGTAAGAACTCACTCATATTGATGGACCAACAAGATCGATCAGCTGGGTTGAAGTGTGAAACCAACTGCACCCTAGGGAGATGGCAAAAAGAAATCGAATGGAATGCTCTGCTATTTTTGACACCAGCGGCTGCTACTGTCCACACTGAAATCTGAGGTTGATCTTACTCAAAATAATCTTGGAAACTGATTGCCTTGAAAAAGCAAAGTAAATATAACTTAATCTTAATCCATGTATACTTTATATGTAATTGTTATATTTGCAAAAAAAACCAATCATCTTGTTCTTTCTAAGTGATAGTAGCTTCAGTAAACCAAGTTAGTCTGATTTAACTTGATCATCACAAAGGATTTCACCAATGATAAAGTTAAGAAATCTGCAAGTTCTGTTTTGTTAACATATTTAAGAAAATACAAATGTGATTGACTAGTGTGCAAACAGCAGATTACAGAAATATAACCTTGGTTTAGTCAAGTTGCTAAAATTTAGAAAGATGATTTGATCAAACTTCTCGTTTTTAAGTTGCAACAACTTCACAAAATCAAGTAAATATAGCAAAATTTTAAGTAAACTTAACTATTAGATATACCGTAAACACAAATTAAGATTAACAGTTAGATGTACTTGCATTTTTCAAGGCAACCAGTTGCCTAGATTTTAATTGAAATAAATTTGTCGGATATTACAGTGCAGCTCACTTTACATATCAGGGATCTAATTCATGTCAGATTGCCAAGAACTCACTTCTCCAAATAAGAAAAACCAAGTTAAGTCATTCAAACTTTTATCTTACCTTTGCTTTTTTGTCTTTGGCATTAACTGATTGCCATCTCAGTGTAACCCATTAAGTACAGGAAGATTTACGTCTAAAGCACCATTTGGCTTTGGAGGATTTTCTGCTCCAGTGATGGATTTATTCCCAGCAGTCTTAACTCTTTTTTACCTTGTTGGGTGTTGAAAATACTGACTTGAGGGATCAATTTACTCCTACTGGATCGGAGCCAGACAGAGCCCCAGTAACCCCACAACGCTGTTTTATTTATTTATTTCCGTACAGTAGGAGTGCATTTGCTACAACCAGACTGAACTCCAAATCGTTTTCTTACCATAGTGGTGTTTTAAAGTGTTTTTCAAAGTATTGGCCTGCTTGAAATTGTCTCTGCTGGCAACAATTTACCAAACTCAGAGGAGATGTTTGTGGAGAGACAGAGTGGAGCTCGGTGTGAAGCCACTGATGTTGGATCACTTACCGGGTGCCCTTGGACCCAAACCAATCGCAAGGATCAGACTGACAAATAGGATGCTCGACATGCAGTCCATCCAGGTTTCAGCGGTAATGCTAGTCATCATTCGGACTGGCAGCGACAGAAACAGGCACCAGGGATGGATGCTTTTTCTCCTGGCTTTGAAATTATTACATTCCCGAAAACTCATTACTTCTTTCCCAGCGAAAGCACAATTTCTCTTCATAATTCAACTGTAGATAATTAATAAGAAAATGGCTTATATTCTCATTTTGTTGCTCATTGCCACACACAGAAGCACTCACTAAAAATACCAGCTTCCTGCGGTTATTTTGCTCAGTCAGAGCGAGTGGATTTTGGCAAGAGATCCTTGTAAATACTGGGATCTCAGTTCCTGGGCTTTTACTCTAATAGGCACTACATAGCAGGCAACTCTAGCAGCAAAAGATGTTGTGGTGGGAGCATCATAGGTTCAAGTTGCACTCCAGAGACTAGTCTCATGTTACCTTTTCTTCTTCCTTTTTGTTCATTCACCATTTAATTGGTTTGCTACTGTATCTGTCGACAAAAATAGAAATAAAAACCTAGTTCTTTAAGCATCTAATTACAAACAATTTTACAATCGCATTGCGACTCAGAGGCTCATGTGAGTTGTTCTGTTGCAGGAATGACTTTGACTTTAGCTCGCGTCAGATTGCAGCCCCGCTCTTAAATTAATGATAAATAGTCTCAGAGTGTTCGTAACCGGGCAGAGGGAGAAAGAAGAGAGAGAGGGAGAGGTGCTTCACCGTCTGGTGTCTTCCTCGCTGCTCTGTGTTCACAAGCCTTAAATCAGGATTTAGTACTGCAGCGTTAAGTCCTTCCACGTCCATCTGACAAGACTAATCTCGTGCTAATTACAGTGAAAAGAACTCCAATTAGCGCCGACACATGGGATTACACAGAAAATGAGGAGAAATGTTTGTCACCTGTGATCCTGTCACTGCGTCCCCTGCTGCAGTTTCGAATGTGATGATAGTCGCAGCTCATATGAGGAGCTCCCACTTTGGAGCTTGCCTTCCCAATATGTAATAATTGTTTTTTATTTTTGCACATATGAGTTTTATTGATGTGAAAGTGTTGCGATGGGGAATGTTGAAGTGGAATGAATGTGGGACAAATTGGACTGTAATAAGCCTGTGGTGCGGTCCGGATTTAAGCCTCTCTGTCATCTTTAAGTCTGCTTAAGTGCGTGTGTGACTGAATAAAGAATATGCAGCTGTGCGCGCTATGAAGCGCTAAATGTTTTTGTTTTTTTTTTTTCCCATCTTCATGTGCAGCCAAGAAATGGATTTTTCATACCTGTGGGGCTGCGGGCCCTGAAGGCCCAACTCCCACTCAGTGCCTCAACTCCTACAGGAACAGCAATGTCAACGTGACAGTCGGCACCCGAGGGCCCTTCAAAGGCATTCAGATGTGGCGGGTCCCGGAAACTGGCACATACAGGTAGGGCTGTTGCCAGAGTATGAAGCCTCAGAGCATGCAAACATCAGACCACACCATTATTTGTACAACTCATTTCCATACAACACCCACTCTCTAACAATTATATCTCTTTCTTAAGGGCCTCAGTGCTTTGTAGGGCCAATCATTAGCAGTGTTCACTTAACTCATGGGCACTTAACATGCAAACACAACACAATACGCACTGTCTTTCTTAGATATCAGTGCTGCGCAACACATTTTTCGCAACAATGCAGACTCTTCCTCGTGCCCACCGCTACTCCTCTGTGCATCAGCAGCACGTCAGGCTTCCACATGCAAACAGAGAAGTGCTACTATCAGATTCTTGCAGGAGGGAGCAGAGGCAGGTGTAATGGCAGCTAAATAACGTGATTCACTCCACACCTGAAAACCAACCACCTCCACATCTACGTTGGTGGTCTTTAAGGCTTCGAAACACCTCAAGAATCAGCCTCAACACCTCAAACTGTGCACTGCTCTTGGATTAATGCTGTAAAATCCACTGCAGGGATCAATATGCCTCCTGTGGGCATTGATGACAACATGAGGCGTTTGACTTGGATTTGACTTGGGTGTTTCAAACAAAAAAAAAAAACGTCTCTGAAAGCTCCGAGCCTCCCACATCAACAGAAAAACAAAAACACACACATAGTGCTACGCTCAGCCAAAACTCTTGAGTCTTAAAATACCCGACTAACAACAGCATGGACAGCTCTGTCTTAACACATGTCCCGCAGTTTTAGAAAAACACCTTCTGTCTCTGCACAAAAAGCAGAATTGTAGTGTTGATGTGGCCCGTTTGAGCTGGCGGAGCCTGTAAATGAAGCTGACAGACGGTCACAGAGATGAATATGCGCTCTGCATCTCCCAAAAGTCATTAGGCAAACAGCTGAGGTAGCTACTGAGCACCGGGCAGCGCTCTCCCTCTCTCTCCCCACCAAGCACGACCACCGGGGGAAGAGAAATATCGAAGCACTACCAAAAACCAATCAAGTTGTTTTTTTTTTTCCTGGCAAGAAAAGTGGAGCATTTGAAATTAGTGTCTTCTGCTGTGAAGGTGTGTGTGTGTTTGTGTGTGTGTGTGTGTGTGCGTGTGCGTGTGCGTGTGCGTGTGCGTGTGCGTGCATCTGTCTCTGTGTGTTTGTGTGGCCATGCTCTCTGCAGTCTGTGCCGGGTTTTGTGTATGTGTACCATGCTAGATCAAACTGCTTTTATTGAGACAGTGAAAGTGTTTCCACTCATAAAACCACCTCTGGTTATTTCTGATAAACACCTGCTGTACAGGTTACAGTATACATCACCTTCTCACATAATAAAAACTCCTCAAAACCTCATAGAAACACTGAAAAAAATATCAGCCATTCATTTACTGTATCATTAGGATAATTATCCTGCTAATGAGTTCATTTGTGTGCTTTTAGTTGCTCTGTGTGTCATCTGTTTCTATTCAACCCCAGGATCACAGCCTACGGTGCAGCCGGAGGTCGAAGCGTGTTGGCCATGAGTAGGTCACATGGTGTTTACATCACAGGAGACTTCCCGCTGAGGAAGGGTGAGCTTCTCTACGTCCTGGTGGGACAGAAAGGAGAGGACGCATGCCCCAATGTAAGTCATGCAGTAAATTTGTTCAGTAGCATATGAGAGCATACAGTTTATAGTATGTCATAAATGCAAGATAAACATGAGGAATGAATCTCATTCGATTTATGGATCTACTTTGAATTAGCTGTAAAACCGGCAGTGCCTCAACTTTCTGAATTAGGAGACAAACATATTTCTCCTTTATAGACCCATGGGGGGATGCAAGCGTTGTCTTAAATCTTGTTTTCTTGAAATGATTGCAGTGTTTGAAGATTAAAGTTGCTTTTAAATTGAACAGAATTATACTATGATGACACTGTATGACTAAAAAGCAGTGGAAGAGAAATTTTTAGTCTGCATTCTTTGTCATGTTCAAACTTTCAGCTCAGCTGAAATCTCATTTAGTCATCCCTTTTTTTTAATCAACAATAATGTTAGTGTAACTTAGACGTGTTAATAAATTAAAGTAGGGATTGACGGTATTGGATTTGTCCCTATATGTAACATGCCAATATTTTTCAACTAATTTTGGTCAATTGCTGATGTATGAGTAAATTTTGGAAATGCAGACAAAAAGTACAACTCTGAACTTTGAACTAAGGTTACACATAAAACATAATTGTTAAGTGTAGCATTTTTAAAGAAAACTGTAAAATTAGTCACACTTTAACAACTTAGATGATGCTCTCCCTGCAATAGCTGTGACTAGGGCTGGGGTGACGTGTCGATGTAATTGCAGAAATGTTCATTTCCGGGTTGCTGTAGTATTTCATTTTGAGGCGCTTATCTTCCGATACTGATGTCATGCCAATAACATTGTGCATCCCTAATAAAAGGGTGTGAAAATTCTAGGGGAAAATACAATGCTGGTGTTAGACTTCACTATAGGAACGGGACACTGTAAACTATCTTGCAGTGTTTTTGTTAGAGCTATGGGACTACAACAGCCTCTAATTGAACCCAAGTGACATACACAGGCAGCTCTACTGTAATGTGCTGCAGCTATCCAGCCTGCAAACTGATGTTAGCAGTGCACTGTTTGCTGGTGAATGCTTGGTTGATGGCTGATTCAACAAGCTAAGATGCACGTGTGTTCATGCTGTTAAGTTCGCTGTCTGTGGCTCTTGTGTTGTGTGGCAGGTTGTTGTCTGGCTTAGCGTGACTACCACAACACTGATGTTACTGTAGCAAGATTTGAGCTGTATTCAAAAAGATGCGTATACATGAATTAATTTCCATTATTACATCAAATTTATGCAAAATCAGGGAACGCAATCATAAAAAAATTCAGAAATATCTCCCTGTCCTTTCAGATTAGATATGCTGGAGCAGACATACAATGCTGTTTAATGTTAGTCGAACCATAATAAGATAACTCTGACATTCTGAAATTCGAGGAATCCAATAATCCTCCCCATGGACCTTGACCTCATTTTGGATATCCATGCTCTAAATCTTAACATTTTACGGCCACCAACGACTGTTTAAATCTGCGTTGGAAGCTCACAGTGATCTCTCTGCCGTCTCTCTAAAGATTACTTGTGTTCTTTTGCCAGGGGTGGCTGTCATCCATTATGCTGTAGTTCACTGGCAGCAGCGCAGCATGCTTCCCCTCACAGTTCACAACACTGAGACTAAAACCCTCACAATCCCTCTGGTCCGCCAATGAAACCATCCATCATCCGCTATTTAAACTAAGACTTGTCCCGCCACTGAAAATAGAGAGAAAAGGGGGTTAGTTGTCAAAGTTTGGCACTCATCATTGCTGTGTATTAATGTTTTTTTTCTTTTGAAGATGAGGAAAGGACCTAATGTTTAATAAAAACTCAGTGGTTAAATTTAGTCATAAAATGCTTTTTGTGTAATTCATGCATTGTTAGTTTGTGTGTTGCGTGGGCATTTTTGTGTCCTTGGGATAGTGCGTTGTCACTGGGGGAATCAAACTCAACTTATAGCATGACACGAGGCAGCTCAAGTGCCTGTTGTGTTTTGTGTCTTTGTTCAAGAGGCAGAATGAGTAGCTTAGCAGGCAGGGGTCCGCACCACTGTCATTCGGTTATTAGTTTTTAACACAGTGTGTCTTCAAGTGCTCAGTGCAGACAGCAGAGAGGGACTGGGCTGTTCCAAAGTGAGTCTGAAGTCGTTTAAGGTTCCTCTTATTTCCCCCCAGTTCTGACAGCGAGAGGCAGCGACTCTCTCCAAAGGGTCGCTCTGAAAGTGATTTGTGCTGTAGAACAGTGTTTTCTCACACCTAGCCTTCCCTCCGGTGGGGGAAATGATACCCCCCTTGTCCTTACAAACACCCTCTCTTTCCGTTTGTGTCTTTCTCTTTCTGCCATGCACACACACATACATACGCAGGTTGTCAAGCGCACACAAACACACACACAAACACACACACACACACACACACACACACCTTTGTATTGTTTTTTTTTCTCTCTTAGACACAAACTCAACCTTTGAGTTAGAAGCTGCAATGACAGAACAGAGAGGGAGAGAGAGTGAGGAAGACTCTCAGAACATATGAATGCACTGCCTTTTATCCCCTCTACCTGTCAATCACAGTCACTAAAGCCCCGCCCCTGTCTCCCGCCTCCCTCCCAGCCCCACAGAGCTCAGTTCAGACAGATGAGGGAGGTGAGGGAGAGATGAGCGACTTGTGGCGTGTGTTTGTGTGTGTATGAGTGAGGTTCAGACAGAGTATGTGTGTGGGGAGGGGTGGGACGGGGGGAACTTAAGCCCTCTCTCTCTCAGAGTTGGATTGGCTCCAGGCAGTTCAGCATGATAGCACACACAAGGCAGACACATCAATTCACAGAACCTCAGCTATGGCAAAGTCCCTGCATCTAACATCAATTGTCAATAAAATGTCCAGTTTCATTTTTATATAGAGGCTGTGTTTCTGAGACAACAAACAAACAAACAAAAACACACACACACACACACACACACACGCACAAACACACAATGATAGTATAGTCATTTTTCATTCTTTTGGCATACATTTAAGATGACAAACATGACTTTTGTTATTGGGATGAAGTAGAGATGCCAATGATCGACTGAGAAACGTGAACATGCATGTATTAAATATATGAACTAGGCAACATATATATGTATACATACACACACACACACACACACACATATATATATGTATATATATATATATAATATATATATATATATATATATATATATTAAAATTATATGGAAAAAACACTATACTACTATTATTATTACTGATTCTTATATCAAGGTCTACTGCAGCTCTGTCCTTGGTTTGTCCAAGTGGTGTTGCCATACCCCGACGGAAGCAATTGCTGGACTGCTGTGGGTAGTTACAATAAATGTCAATCCTTGTGCTGTGTCTCTATTTTATAATTTTAAAATGTATTAGAAAATGGACAACTAGAATGCAATATGAGAGTTATGTTGGTTACATCACTGTGAATTGTTATGTTTTTGTAAATTGTTACTATGTCAAAAAAAGGTCATAAAAAGTAGTATAATATAGTATGACATGACAAGTGGCACTCATACCCCATTTCCACCGACAGGGAACCTGTTCCGCTCTGCTACCTGCACCTAATTTTGAATTAAAGCATTTCAACTAAAAGAAATTAGTTCAGAAACTGAAAAAAGTTGTTTCTCAGCTGGAACCAAAAGAAGGCATGTTTTCTTTGACCTGAAAAGCAAAATGTGATGTCAGTGGGCGTGTCACATTCTAAGGTTGAAGTAGAAGGCAGCAATGAAAAAGTCAGCAAGTAATCGTCTGGGGAAAAAAGAGAAAAGAGTGTTCAGTATTCTCATTAATAGTTGGTCCATGCTTGTTTTTAGTAAAAACATACATATTTTTTGTTGGTCTGTGAATGCAGCTGAGGCGAAACTCGCCATTTTCCCTCAGCAGCAGTTTCAAGGAGTTTAAGTTGCCAGGTGAATAATTGATTTATGGATTGCTCAGAGATGATCACACTAGACTGATGAAAGGAGGAGCTGCTGTGAGTGAAAGCAAACTTTTAAAACCAGCAATTTACGGTTAAGTCTCACTTTCACTGCACCTGGGGTACTGCTGCTCTGTCTATGCTCTGCGCTCCAGGAGTGTGGTGCAATGAAACTGAATGCTATTCTGGGGTCCTATGGTCATGCAAAACCTGGCCTAGTCATGGAATTTCACAATTTGTTTGTGTATGCATTAATTGTCACTGCAGTCTTCCCTATATAACCATCCATGTGATTTAACAAAAATAACCAAATATTAGAAATTAAAAAGGGTTGCTGTTTAATCTTCATACAGTAATTATCATGTGGGGCAAAATATAACATACACTTCTGTTCATATTATACTTTGTGAATGGTATTGTTTTCTAGTAGTACCCCTAATGAAAGGTCCAGCTCCAAAAATACAAAATCAATTTGTGGCTGCAGATTTTTTATCGTAGCGGGCCACCAGAAAATAAATGAATGTATTGACAAAAGTGTACTGGTTATCAATTTAAATCTTGATTTTGCTACTACTGGTTACTGTTGCAGTTCATTGTGCAATGCCTTTCATTGATGACACATCCTTGATTACATTGGTTCCGCCTAAAACTGGTATCAAGCTGCATCAAGGCTCCAAGAATCCTAAAAAGAAACAGTTTGAGAACCAAAGCTAATTTTGGTGGAAATGGGGTACCAGTCATCAAAACTTTGATCCATTATTTTGGTTACAAAATCCTGTAAAATAGTCAGTTTAGGCATTATGCTTCCAAAAAAATTGCATAGGAGATATTCCCCCCCAGATCTGCCTTGGGGATTTGGTTGCAAAAGATGTCTATTAAAAATGGTCCCCCTCAATGTTACATAATTGATTATGCTCTGTTAAAAAAAAGGCAGGTGTGGCAAAAACAAGCCTCCCTTAATAGCAGACTTTTGAGTTCCCATGATGGGAATTCAGTGCCTATAACATCAAGTTAATTCATTTTTTATGTCACATCTTTGCAACATAATTAACTATACAGAGTACATATTGAATTAGTTTTTGTCAAACCTATCAGCTTCATTAACTCCAATTAGGTTTTAAACAGGATAGAAATCAGCCCCAGAGATGTCTTATTCAGTCACAAACATGAACCCGTCACTGTGAACAGGAAGCTGTTCTACAATAGTCAGACAGATGTACACTCATGTAAACAGGAAATCAGTAAATGCTCAAATCTCACTTGAATTGTCTTATAAAGGCAATATTGGTCCTCGCCTCTCAGTTCCTGGGTGCATCTGGATATTCCTGCATGGTATTTACTCACCATTATAATGCTAAAGCCAAGACTCCCAGCAGCTGGGGTTTGGCAACTGCTCAGCCTTCTCACAACTGACATGCATGAAAGCAATTCTTTGGTGAGCTGACATCTCTCTCTCTCCCTCCCTGCAGTCCAACGGCATGCTGAATAAGATCTGCCTGGAACAGAGCGGCCCGATGGTGAACAAAACCCAAGTGAAAGGGGGCGGAGGAGGAGGTGGCGGGGCTACATATGTGTTCAAGGTAAGGAGCTGCTGAGGGAATGACGCACTCAGGGACAGGAAGATATTTTTGAACTTTGCATTTCAGAACTACACATAATTTGTATAATTTTGTGTGATGTGATATTCCAGTGAAAAAAGTATGTGTTGTATAAATAAAATCAGCCCAGTTTCTATGTTGCTAGATATAGGACACACATTTTAATGCAGTTTTGGGGGATATTAACATGTTGTTAGCTGATGACATTAGGTGCCTGCTGTCACTCATTATGTCAATGATCATTAAGCACTGGAGCCAAGAGTTCACCAGTGACACACTTTCAGTGGTGTAGTGGAGGGAATATCCAAGTACACAGGGTACACCCAAATCTTTTCTGGACGTTTTCCCACCTATCAACGAAAAAGCCATTAGAGTCTATAGGACAGTATATCCAATTCCTCTGATGTAACCTATCCATCTACCTTAGTACACCCACCTCATCAATTACCTCTGCACTCTACTCTCATAACTGAACAGATAAGATGATTTATGATAAGCTGACAATCTTAATAACCCAAAGTATTCATTTACAGGTATAGTTTCACATTTTGGGAAATATACGGATTAGCTGAGTTAGAGTCAGATGAGAAGACTGATAACCACTTACATCACTCACATCAGGAAATACGCGACACCATGTTTCTTCGTTACTGATGGATTTTTTTGTCTCAATCGCACTTCAGTCAACATTACCTTCATAAAATCCACCATCTGACTGTTTCAATCAATGTACGGAATAAGCATGCATTTGCATCGCATATAAACCTTTGCAATCTGACCATTAATATGTACATCATACCTTGCTGGCTGTACAAAACTGAGAGGAAAGCAGTCCACTTATTACAAAAAAAGCCAACCTTCAAAGTGGGCAATGCAAAATTGCTTTCAATTTCATAAGCCTTTAAGGGGAGTGCAAAACTTGTTTCAACTAAATATGTCCCTGCAACATAGAACATAAACATGGTTTTGGCGTAGTGCTAAAACAAAGACATAATTCCAGTGTCAAATCAGTATTCATTAAATAAATCACATACATAATATGTGAAAATAAACATCAAATGACGACAGATAATAATTATGTCAGTTAAAACTTTCACACCTGTCCATTAAATATGAAACTTCAACAAGCAGCCAGATAGCTAGCTTTAATTGTTCTAACAATTAGACCAAACAAGATATAGTATATTATCTAATGAGCTTTACAGGTACTATGTGATCTCATAAGTCCAGAATTCTCCAAGGTAAAGGCTAAGCTAACCAACTGGTGGCTCCAGTGATATTATTACCAAACAACATCAACTGGTATTAATCTTTTAACTCCCAGCAAGAAAGCAAAGAAGCATATTCCCAAAATGTTGAACTATTCCGTTGAAGAGCAGATACCACTACATAAATCTAAGTGTTAGCAATAATTACCCAGGTGGAAAAAGAGGTGTATATCCCCCTCATCATCGCTGCTGGGGGAGGCGGCCGGGGCTACAGCAGTCTATCAGAGACCCAGCTGGAGCAGATGGACTATGACCCCAGCCAACAGGGACGCAGCGGGAAGTCAAATGCTGCAGGTACGCCTCACACAGCTTTGATATGCATGTTGTTGCCATTTGTATGTGTTGTGCATGCGTAGGGAAATACACTATACTGAGTGCATTGTTTTTGGCTGCAGTTATGTGAGAGTTAGTAAGACAGCGCAGTCCAGGGAGAGTCAGTGTAGCGAGTGTGTATAAGATGAGCAGATGACTAATACCCTATTACAGAACTGTTGTGTATATGGCTTATCTTTCCCCATTTTCTGATGAGAAAGGCGCTGTGTATTGTGTTCGCTTCTGCCTCATGCACACAAACTAATAAGCTGAGTTTACAGATAGCCCGAAGTGGAAGTGTTTATTTGCATGTCTACCTGCACTTGTAAACACATTCATTTATCCTAAAGGTGTTTACCTCTGTCTTAACGCATACATTTCACAGACCTCCATGCGCCAGTGTTTGTGTTTTGGCAAAAAACAAAACACAGCATGGCCCCACTCATGATTATTCATATCCAGCACTTTGTCCCCCGTCATTGCTGGGCAGAGCTACATGCTCCATACTCCCAGTGTAATGTAACATCCATGCACATTGCAGGTTGCATTATTCATGTGCTCAGAGTTGACGAACAGCCCAGAAAACATAAGATATTGATTTTTACATCTTCACAGAGCCCAAGGTTTACTTTTGAGGAAACTCGGTGAATGAAAAATGAAATATTCAGCGTGTCTGGGGGCTTTTGTTGCCAGCGTGGAGAGTGTTTTTGTTTTTTTTTTTTTCATTTGTTTGTATCTCTCAGGCTTCAGAGAGGCATAGGAATGAAAGGGGAAAATTAAATTGGCTACTGTTAGGGAATATGGGAGGGATTAGATTTAACTTTATTAGCTATAACTTTAATCTCGTGTTACCAGGTCTCTTTTAAAGGATTTTATGTTTTTGTGGTCTCTGCTTTAACCAGTGCTGTTATCACTAATAGGGGGGTGCTGTGGATGTGTATGTGAATATATGTGATACTGTGTGTGTTTCTATAGACATGCCACATGCTTTTCTGCAGTTTAGCATCATTCTCCCACCACACTGACCCATTTACGAGCTCACTGTCTACCTTTCTATCCCTTTTTGTCACACACACACTGATTCGCTACACAGCATATTACTCCACATCATATCAAAGGTGCGTTGTGTTTGGTGACAGGTGGAGGCGGAGGTTGGAACGACAGCATGCCTGTCAGTCAGGGTGGCAGGCCGCTGGTGCTCGGAGGCCAGGGAGGGCAGGCCTGTCAAAAGTTCTGGCAGACCCGCGGTGGCTTCGGGGGCGGCGGGGGTGGCTGCATGTCCGGGGGCGCCGGTGGAGGCTACAGAGGTTAGTCCAAGAGATTTGCAAGTTTTTTTCTGGAACGTCCAGGAAAAAAGTTGAATAAATAAAATGTGTTGAGCTGTCAGATGTGACCCACAGACAGGCCCTCAGTGTAGTATGTGTTTTATCCTGAATGTGGCAGGGTGACAGGGTTTATAGAGATCAAGGATCAGATTGAATTACAGAAACAGCTGCATTTCCTGTCCCTTTAACCACTCATTCAACTGTAATCACTCTGGATTAGATCTTTTAAACACCTTGTCAAAGTATGACACTATGTATCTCAGCCTGTTCTCACTCTAACTCGCCCCTTTGTCAGTGACGTTGGCGTCAGACATCGACGTAAAGAGGCTTCTTTTACAACGGTATGATACACATGAGGTGTTTTAGAGGCAGCGGGCATCAACCAACTCGCCAAATACTGCTGCATTGTCAGTGGACGTCAGCATGAGACGCAGACTTAGGCTTCTTTTGCATTGGTATGACTTGCACTGGGCAGCACCAACTCATAATGCTGCCTGCAACTTCCTTGAGAGCAAAAGACAGTCCTTATTGGAAGGGCTGCAAGGTGGTTGGGTCCAACAAATCCTGGACTTTCACCCAGGAGCCCGCTGTTCGCTTCATATGTGTGCAAAACCATGATGTGTTTTTTTTTTTTTTTTTTTTTAATTTGCTTTTATTATGCCGGGGCCACGTTGCATGCCTGAGCAGCTCTTGACAGCTACCCTGCTGAACGGCTGCGACCCATACGATTGCAGTGTTCACACTGGCAGTGCTGTTGCTGTGGCACTGCTGCAGAGCTGTCTGCTGCTGTAACTACTGTACTTACACGATTAAAAGATGACACTTCACGAATTTATGAGGTCATGTAAGCCACTGTATTTTCAACAAATTGGCAAAGATTTCACAATAAAAAGCCACCTTCTTTCCACAGAAGCCATTCCACAGAAGCATTATCAAAAGGCTTTAATTTTGAAACAGAAAGGGGAAAGGTTGAGTTCATAAATGTTTTCATGTCTGTGACAGACAGAAATTGAAACTGTTGTGAAAGGTGGAATTAAATCAGTATGACCATTAATACACCTTTTCACTGTCTATTTTTGCTGGAAACCAGGTGTGTCAGGTGGTAAAAATTGGCAAGACTCTTATTGAACCTAGATTTGCCGCAGCTGAGCAGCAGCCTTGTCTGAGCAGTGCTGCTCACATGGCAATATGGTTCGTGCGTAAGTGTATATTGAAAAATACTGTACGTAGAAAACTGAATTGTGTTTTGTAAAGACACAATGCATATCACAAGCATAAATTGACATGCCATCCCTGGACATCCAAAATAGAAGTATGAAGATACCTAGCGCATCACATTTCGACATTAAGGTCCACTGACAAATTTTATGTGGTGGAATGAGAACAGGTTGTGTATCTCCTTGCGCTGAGTGCATATCATTAAGCAGTGTTGAGTGAGATAAACTTTAATGATCCTCAGTACATAACTAGGTCATAACAGCAGGGAGAAATATGCAGCATAATGCATGAAAAGAAAGAAATATAAATAATAAGAAATATAAATAATAAAGCAAAAAGGAAAGTGGGTGGTAAGCAAAATGCAAATAACTAACATTAGAATGCATTGGGACGCACAAGGATGAAATATGTAAGTTGAAGTATGGGTAGAAGGGGAGGACAGTCAAAGCAAGTGTCACTAAGGATTAGATTACAGATGAAATGACATAAAATGTGTTTCTGTGTGCGTGATATGTGACAATGTGCTAAATTTTTTCATAAATTATAGCATGTTAATTAATATAAGGATGGTGCTGAGGTTTTGTCACTGTCCTCCTGGTTTCTAGGTGGCAACACATCCATAGATAACAACCCCAAACACGATGGTGACGATGGCACATCTTTCCTCGGCCCAGAGGGAGATCCCTTCCTCTACCCTCTGAAAGGTAATGTTAATGTGAAAGAAGAGACAGAAAAACTTGTAAGCAGTCAGCGCCCGCAGGCCAAGTATTTGTATTCAATGTGCGATACCTTTGTGGTGTTTGTAGGTGAGAGTTAATGTGTTTGTACTTCACAGAAATGATGAGAAAAACTGTTTCTGCTATTGACATTTTTAAATGAATTTTTGTCGCGGTACAGTGGAAGCTTTCGCAACACATAACTAATATAGATTTGTACAACACGGTGAGAATAAGTTTCTAACTCCATCACATAAAAAAGGAAACTGTAAAAATGTGCAGCAGATATGGGCAGCCATGGAGAGATGGCAGAGGATACATCTAGATTATTTGATTAAAATGCTTCCAGATAGAGAGGAAGAACTGCTCAATAAATCCATCCAGTATAGACCTGTTGACCCTTCTTTGCTCTATTTACATTTACATCTACATTCGAACATGACAGGTACTAAAGCAGAGTCTGACTGAAATGTTCGGCTGCAGTGATGGCCTATCCATACATCATGTAAGATTTCTTCTTCACTCAGCTATATAGAGAAGTAGAAAAAAGGGAAAATGGGAAGCAGAAGTTGAAGTGGTTTTAAAAATGTCTTCCATTGAGCCATAGTAAAGTACGCACTGATATCTTTTTCCCATTGAGCTTTAATAGGGATGATGCTGTCTGGTGCGGCAGTGTCGCTTTCAACAGCCACAGTCCTCAATTTGTCATCGACCTCTCTTCATTTCCTCTGGAGGAAAAAGACCACAGTGAATTTCAGCTTCAAATGAAGCTAAAAGTGTAATATTCCAAACTACACTGAATTTGCTCTTTATTGAACTACACATTTTTGTCATTCCTGTCTATTGTGGCCCCAGCTGGTTTTTAGCTTCACTGGACTATGTTGTTAATAAAGGTATTTTGGGTTTAAGGACATGTGTTTGCAGAGATGGAATATAATATTTAGAACTATGTTTTATTAGTCTATCACCTGAAGATAAATATCGTTGTGTTTTTGTTACCTTAAAATCAGCCATTTATACCTACATAACAGGCATGCCTTCTACCATGGGGTTTGCCTTGCTGTTCTACTGCAGAGTAGAACACACAAACCAAACACTGGCTTTAGATAGGGCCTTCACTTTTTGCACGTTAACATTTTCATGTCAGCTGCTGTAATTCTTGTATATGCAATCTGCAACCTCACAGCTAGATGCCACTAAATCCTGCACACTGGATCTTTAAAGAAGGAAATTGCATCCTCTATTGTGGGTATTTTACCAGCAAAAGTTAATAAAAAGATCACAAATCTTAAGACTTTGTCTTCATATAGTGCTGGCCAGGCAAAAAACATACAAATACCTATTACACCCATTTTCATAAAATTTTGAAAAAGAAATTTACACATTAGAAAGACAACTCTGTTAATCCAGTAAGCCTTCTGTTCCAGCTACTACTGCATGAAAGCAGCATATGAGACACTGAACTTCTACAGGTACAAACTTCTTTTCAGATATTAAAGTCCACCACTTCCCTAAACAAACAAACTAACACATGCCTTGCAGAGGAGCATTACTTGCCTCTATTTTCAGCATGTTCAAGCTAACAATTGTTGGCTAAGAGTCTACAGAATGAGATAGGAGTATTTGTTATTGTGTGTGTTTTGTGTCTGTCTTGTCATTTTCATTATCCTAAAAATTGTAAAACTTACTGGTAATGAAATGAGTTCTACAGACCAGTTCCTTCTTTGTACCATGCAATCCATGCTTTGTCCTGGTTTGTTTCTTTAGCAAAATTGTAGGCTTTTGTTTCTGACATCAAGTTTGTACCCGGTCGAAGTGCACAACCTACCATTGAGAAGCAAGGTCCTCGAACTAATATAACCATTCTCCACAGTATGCATTTCAGTAGAGGTCCTAAGTGTAGTGTTTATGTGCTATTTTCATGCAGTAGTGGCTGGACTGGAAGTTGACAACTTGAAATGGTCTATACGTGGTTTTATAGTTTTATGAAAAAAGGCTTTATATTTCTGCCAAAAAGAAACTGTTCATTTCCTGAAACTAGAGTTTGAGAAATATGAGTTTTGTGCATGAAAGGAGCAAGAGAATGACATGATTTATAACCAATGAATTACCACAAGGCCAGAATCATTATCATAGCACCCAGGCAGGAATATCAGGTAGTAATATCTGTAATTTGATAACATAAAAGAATATTATCTGTGTAAAGGTCACATCTAAGGGCATTTTTACATTGAAGTTGTAATCACAAACGGCTATGCCAGTAATTTCCTCCTCAGCTGGAACTGCACAGGCAGGTTTCTCTGGCTCAAATAAAAACAGCAGGTGATGCTGGACAAACCTGCTGTGTGCATTGACAGACACAAAAGAGGATCAAAAATCATACCAATAATGTTGACAGTGGCAATTGGATTGCAATGCAGTGCCCTAATCCACTGAATACAGGCAGCTTCAAAGGAAGAAGGAAGAAAAGAGATAGGGCTGCGCAGTCAAATAATCATAAAACCGTCACTTGATGCTGGTAGGCGCAGAAGAAAACATTCATGTTATTAGAGGCCAAGAGAGCTTCAATGAATCTCACTCCACCTGTCTAAAAGAGACAATACAATTTTTCATGTGCATGGTAATTTCAGCAAATCATTACTGAAAAAGCTTAAGGGGAGGAGAAATATTTATCTGTGCAGTGATACTAGCTTTGATAGTGGAGCAACTGTTTCACTGTTGCAATTTTACCATTAAGAAATATTTGTAAAATTCAGTAAAGAAGACATTATCACCTTCCTTACTTCAGTAACATGGAGTATTTAACATGTATAAATATCCACAATACAGAGAATCACACCCACACATTAGTATGCAGTCAATGTCTCTACTGGAGACATTTGTATTCCTCCTTCAAAACCTTTCAACTGTTTCTAGGTTAGATTTATGTATTCGTACTTATAAAGCTGATAACAGAATGATGAGAGAAAATAGATTCCACAGATGAGTGCATTTGCTTTGCTTACTAAACAGTACAAGCTCTCACAGAGCAGCCCTGTAACGAATTCATGTAAGACTGATTCGCTGCCTGTAGATTACAATTAAGAGAATTGGTTCTTTTTAAATCTAAATTAAGTAATGGGCATTGTAAAAATGTTTGTAAAACAATTTATGGAGGTATGAGTGCTTGTGTGGTGGAGGGCAGTGAGTCTGTGGGTTTTCTTCCAGCCAAGACCACAGCAGATTGTTTCACTGATGAACATACCTTCAGTTAGAATCAGTGAAGTCATTTAGTTTGGGGTTAGAGAAGGCTGGAATGAAAATCTGCAAGCTCTCAGCCCTCCACACAACACGATTAAACACTGAGGCTTGATTCACCTCATGTAGTTTGTACTGGCTGAAACAAGTTCTCCAACCCATATGATTATGTAGGTCGTTTGGTCCCACTTTTTAATACAAGCCACAAGAACATTTCCCAAATTAGTACAGTGGTGGCAGGAGATCAAGCAATAGAACTGGTCATTTGCTAATAACTCCCCAAACTACTTGGTTAGCTTTAGGCACTGAACGTATTTTGGGTTAAAGTAAGCAAGCTTGTTACATAACTTATGTCGGAAAGTTAACTGATGTTATGCACGTAACATAAGTTAACAATGTGATGCAGTAAACTTGCATATCTAATTCAAAATAAGTTAACCTTAACTTCATGGGTGCAAGTCAGGGTTCCCACAGATCCTTTAAAAAGTGTTGTAGCACCTGCTGCATCATGCCTGAGGGAGCCAGTTCCAACCAACAAGTGCATAGCCATAGCACCATGTGACCTGTAAAAGCGAAAATAGGTGTTTCCATTGCAGTTCTGCAAAATATGGCTTATACTTTATATAAGCAATTTTAATTTGGGCAGTTTGAGGGTAAATGGTAACCCGCCTGTTGATTCTTATTTTCAGGTGATGTTGAACAATTGAAAACATAATGATATATATTATATACCATTTCTGCCAGTCGATGCCATTGAATCCTACACACTGGACCTTTAACAGATGGAATTATGTTTAGACATCACATCTTCAGTATTCACCACATTTTCCGTTCATGTAAAGCTCAGTATTTTCTTGACTGTGCTGTTAACTAAGGGCTTTTAAACAACCCATCCATTTGACAACAAACCTCTGTTTGATCAGATTTATTCAGGACACACATCTGACAATCAGACTGATTTGCGGTTTTGTTTTCAAGATTTGAATCAGTGAACAATATTAGAAGTGGGAAGCTTACGGGTCATGGAAGGATGTTTGTTGATTAAATTGTTATAATTGATGCTATAATCTATTCTATGTTTTGTGTAACTGGGTAGGCTGTATGCTGGGTAATAATGGTGGTGAGAATAAAACTTAGAAAAAGCCATTCTCATACACTCTGTAATTAGGATCATTTTCCAGTAAATTACATTACAGTGTTATTGAACTTTTGCTCATTTCACCAGGAGACAACCTGGAGATGTCTAATCAAACCCTGATTATTCTTGAAAACTCTGCTCTGCACTCTGTGTGTGTGTGTGTGTGTGTGTGTGTGTGTCTGTCTGTCTGTCTGTCTGTCTGTCTGTCTGTGTCTGTGTCTGTGTCTGTGTGTCTCTGAAGCTATGGAGGGGGATGGCGAGGTGATCATCAGCCCAGTGCAGAACTGCAGTCACTGTGAGAGCGGTGAATGCCACGAGACAGGGGATGGTATTGTCTGCTACTGTGATGATGACCTTATCCTGGCACCAGACCAGGTGTCCTGCATCAACGCTACAGGTCTGGCATAAAGTACTACCCACATACTTTACTATTTGTAAGAAAGAACCATGGTCTATTTCTATCTCACAGTCAAGTATGTGAAATGAATCCAAACGTGGAAACCAGTTAAGCTGAATGAAATTGTACCTGTAATAGACTGTGACTCAGTGAACAGATAATGAATTAATCTGCAGAAGTAATTAAGCCTGGGAGGCTCTGTACTTTATTGAATCTTTATCTGAGGAAATGTTTTTTTAATAGTGCCTTAATCATTCATAATAATAATCAATCCGTAGGATAAGATAACCTGTTAATGGAAATGGATATAGCTATGGTGGTATTAGCTGGTGGAGTCCTGCTCTGTGATTTATCTTTGTGCTGCAGTCAGATAAAAGCTCTTTATCTTATCATGTCAAGGATTTAGGCTAAAAGGCTTCACCTGGATACTTGTGTAGTGATATTATAAAATGGATTTTGAATGATATTCATAATGGGCTTAATGGGCCTAAGTTCATGCGACTGGCTCTGCCCACTGAAACATGTCAACCTTGACTGAAACATTTTCAAACATTCTCTGTCAAAGGAACAAAGGAATGCAGACAAACCCCTGTGGACCTTGACTTGCCTCTTTAATTATTATTTGTAATCTGAGATGAATCATGAGTAACTGTATATCTGAAATGAATTGATATGGTGTATTGTCACTTTATAATTTGAAGCAAAATAACCAGGCTATTACCATTTCAATGATATCTTAATGACCTAAGAGTGTCTCCTTGCCCTATGATTTGCAAATCTGTTTCTCAGTAAATGACAAGTAGCAGATAATTCTGTGATGCCAGGTCATAAAAGGTCACAATCTCAATATGGTGTCTCTCGGTGTGCAGATTTGTTCCTCAGCTTAGACAAGTGAAATGAGATCTCCCCGTGCTACTGAAAAGGGAATTGACATGCAGCGGCCGTCGCTGCTCCTAAGCTCTGTTGTGTCATCACTTTCACATCATTAATTAAGTGGGGGATCAGAGTGGCGAAGTGAATGTTAATACTCCTCTGGGGGAGATAACAACTGTGGAACGCTGTTGTTTCCTCTTGTCTCGCAGAGGTGTCCCTGCTGCCGCCCCAGCCATCTCTGTCCCACCTGGCGCTGGGTCTGTCTGTGGGCACTTCGGCCCTCATCGCCGCCCTGCTGCTGGCTGTGTCTGGAGTCATGATAAGTAAGTCAGTAAGGAAAATAAATAGACAATATGTGGTACTTAGAAATTAATGTAACAGGTTTCAAAAAAACTATATATCAGTCTGCAGATATGATTCTAGAGCATGAGCGATTTCATGATTTAAAGGAGCTGTATCCGACATTTAGACATTAATACAGCAACACTGTTTCTAAAGTTGACATATAACAATATAGTGGACTTATCGCTTCTTCAGTAAAGAATTAAGTCAAGCTATCTCTGTGTGTGTCGTAATCTGAGTTTCCCTGTTTGTTGTGGTAGCTGGTCTGGCAGCATGTGCATGTGAGGCTTTGATTTATAATAATACAGATATAGGGACCATTAGCTTCAAGCAAACCCCTATTGAGAATCCTGTGCAGACACCCTGAATCAGACTGAATCACGGATATGCTCTGAATGTTGTATAAATGTTGGGAGGAACAAAATGGGTTACAGTTATATATACAATAGTGCCTTAAGATTGCACATAGTTTGTTGTGCAAATGACCTTTTAAACCCTACAGGAACAATGCTATACACAAGGTAATACTCTGAAGCGTTCATGTCATGTTCACAGTATATCAACATTTCTAAGTAAAACTTTGGAAAGCTACACTGGGTGCTTCTTTGATAGACTTAAGTCGTTCCTCGCCCAGATATGTCATTGGATGTCAGTTAATATTGTAACAGTTGAAGGTGCTGGAAAAGCAATTTCTTTCCTGGCACAGTCTTTGTAAGGCAATATTTCCACCAGCGACTGCACTCAACAGCTAGAGTTATTTTACACAGGAAAAGAATATACAAAGTGTCAATCAAGAAGGGTGAGATACTTTGTCTGTTGAGGCCCACAATTCGTTAAGCAGACCAACAGGGTGTTGTTGTAGATTAGAAAAGTATTAAACCCTTTGACATGGCTGGTGGAGGTTATCAGCCACTGTTGGATTAGTGCATTTAATGTGTCTTAGTTTGAAGAAGTGGATCCAAACAAGGTAGCCTGGTCTGTGGTTGAAGGTCTAATCTTAGGGGTTAGGGAACAGAAAAAAAGAGAAAAACGTGCTCTGTCGAAGAAATTAATGTATGTTTTTTCTAATATTTTCTTTTTCTTATGAAACTGTAAAACTAACAAACAATCTGAGATTGGATGGGAAATGTTACTTTTTGGTATCAAATTTACAGCTCAAATACATATGCAATTTGAGATGAGATGAGAGATGTCTGCCTTCTCTCCAATGTAGTGAAACAAGATAGCATTTGGCTTGTGATGCTCAAAATGCCCAAAAAAAAAAAATACATTTTTGAAAAACTCAACAGCAATGTCTATTTCCAGAAATCATGACCCTGTTACTCAAGATAATCCACATACCTTGTTGTTAGCAGTTTTTAATGTAGGAACTATTTTGTATCTAATGAACTACACCCGCAAACCAAATCACCACTCAGAGGGAAGTGCACATCTCACACAACTCACACAACAATCCAGACTGATAAATAGCACTACAGGTACGAGGAAAAAATATATATATATTGATTTTAGTATGAACTGTCACTTTAACACAATTAACTTGACAACCACCAAAATAACAATGGAGAAAGTGACCACAGAGCAGAGCTGTGCTGCTAAATGCCCGAGAAGCTCACATGAGCTTTGTTTTTTCTGTTTCTGTCTTCTGTTTGCACATTACACACAGATTTTCTCTCTCTCTCTCACACACACACACACACAGATCTCCAGTGTCTGTCCTGGTGTCTCTCAGACGGCCCTTAGCAGGTTGTTGTCAGAACGGGAAGTGAACCTTGCGGCCAGCGTAGACATCCGTCTGCTCGACTGCTTACAGGCTATTACAGCCAGACATATGCACTCATTGAGCCATCATCCCCTCTACACAGACAAACACACACACCCACGCTTACTCTCACACTCACAGACATCCAAACTCCCACCTACACTCTTGCACACACATCAGTAGACGAGGCGGGAGTCGTAGAGGTGTGGGACTACCTCTGTGATGAATGAAATGTGCTAATGATGGATGGCTGCTTAGCCGGCGGCTGACAGCGCTCGTACATTAGAAAGCACTTGGTAAATAAATAACTCCCCTACACACACACCTAAGCATACACACATAAACAATTCGGCCTGCCACTAATGTGTTCCCAGCTTAGGTTGAGGCTTTTAGCATTATAAAGAGTATATGTGTAAGAGAGAGAAAGAGAGGGAGAAAAATGGGGGGTCACTATCCAGCAGGCTTTTCTACATGATGTGCATTTATTTGCAATATCAATGACGGAGGTGTAAGTTGGTTCAGTGCATACTGATAACACACGTGATATATTTATACATTTTGGGTTCAATTCTGAACCATTATGTGTGTGAATATTTCAGAAAGGCAAATCTGGCATCAGATAGAAAGGAATCAATATTTCACAGACACAAAGGAATATTCTATTTCATGAAAAATTGCTGTTGTACAAGCAAAAGGTCTTTAGAGAAATAATAACTGTAAAAGCTTTCCACTTTGTGTGCTTTAGCTGCCAGCAATAATTTTCTACAAGAAGACAGGTTCAAGGTTTTGTTTGCTTTCTAAATTGCGGATATCTCAGCACTGGAATGAAACTCCTTCATTTTCATGTCTACAGTGTACAGACGTAAACACACAGAGCTGCAGTCTATTCAGTTGGAGTTGCAGAGTCCAGACTGCAAGCTCAGTAAGCTGCGGGCGTCCACCATCATGACCGACTACAACCCCAACTACTGCTTCGCTGGAAAGACAGCGTCGGTCAACGACCTGAAGGAAGTGCCGCGGCGTAACATCTCCCTCACCAGGTAAAAGAGCAGAGATTAAAAGTCTGCGACCAACTTTCTCGTTACTTGAAGACATTATGATCCCATCAGTAGAAAAGAACAAATTCAATATGAGTTAAATAACCTCTTTGCATCAAAGGTGGAATTTCTGACTCAAGGATAACAGTATTTGCATGACAAAATGGGCAGTTCTAATTGTAATAAAAATGTAAAAGTCTCTATTTAAGTAGTGTGGAGTCATAAATACAGCATGGTGTGAGAAGAAGCAGTTTAAACAAAGGCTGAAATGCAGTGATCCAAGCAGCTGGGAAATAATCTTTTGCACAGCTCTTTCAATTTTTAATGTGTCTTTCATGTGTTTGGAGTTCACCAGTTTATCATTCTGGTTCTTAATCTTTGTGAGTAATTCTTTTTTCTTGTGGACTCATGAATATTTTCCCAGCATCTAGATTTATTTAAGTCATGAATCAAGTGAAAAGGCTGCAAAGGGGGAAATCAAAAGTATAATTTGGTGTCAGAGTTCACCGTTCTGCATTTTGACATCTGTGGCAGGATGTCACACGGAGACAGTAATTTGCCTTTTGAGGCTAAAAAGCTGGTGAACAACTACTTTAGAAACCTCTGCTTAGCATCTTTACATAATACTTAGCTCCATTAGCTCCCATTCGTTGGACACAGGTGTATTTAGGATACGTCTTACTGCTGTAGTCAATCTAGGAATCTCAGCTCTTGTATGTTTTCCCTCTTGTGTAAATGTTTCAGCTTAATGTGTAAAATATTAATATAATTGTAAATAATAAATGCGTATCTCCAGGGGTCTGGGTCATGGTGCTTTCGGTGAAGTCTATGAAGGGCTGGCAGTGGGGATACCAGGTGAACCAAGTCCACTGCAAGTGGCAGTCAAAGTGAGTTGTCACCTAGTTTCTGGAACTAAAAATTATTTTTTTCTTTTTCTGTTTTTCAAAGGTCAGACTTTAATTGAATCAAATTAAATCCACAGGGACACTTTGTTGATACCCAGCTTTGTTTGAAAACAATGTTGGGCAGTATGAGTAAGTGAACTGTGCTGAACTTCCCTCCATCTAACCAGTGCCGAGCTCTCCTTTGTCAAAGCAAAACTATGCCGGATGACACAAAAAAAGATGTCATTTGGCAGATTTTTGCTGGCTCTAAGGGCCGCTGCTCGAACTACAAGCTTTACTTCTGCATTTTCATATTACCCGCAACCACTGACAAAAAATAGTATGAAGGTGCATCTAGAGACAGGCATGCTCTTTGTCTCTCTTCTTCTCTCACTCTCCCTCTGTCTTGCTCTCAAATTCAAATCAGCTTTATTGGCATAAATGTTTGTTACATTGTTGCCAAAGCAAAAGAACAGATTATTAAATTATTACATACATAACAGAAATATATTTTAGACACATATTATATACATGTTGTTTTAGTTACATCGAAACATTTAGTGTAGTAGTGTAGAGCTTGTTTGTCTTCGTTTATGACAATCTTCTACTTTTGAAACAGGTCTTAATGGGGATGATAAAAGGAATTTTTCTTTTGATGGTGTAGAAAGCTCTTCTTCCCTTCTCTTTCAGCTCATTCATAGCCATTCTAATGTTTCCAGTGGCAGTGATGTTCAGACCTAAATATGTGTATTGTTTTGTATGTTCAGGTTTGTTATTTTCTAATTTGAATTTGTTTTTCAGAGTTGGATCAGTTTTGAAAAATTAATGTCTCTCTCTCTCTCTCTCTCTCTCTCTCTCTCTCTCTCTCTCTCTCAAACTCAGACCAAACTCTGATCAAACTGTAAAATTTAGCAGTGCTAATCAAATATAAATTATACTGCACTGCCTATTTTTTGTCTAAAAGGTTTTTAGAAACATCTTTAGCGCTGTGTTTAGTTGTATTAGCGAGAGATTGTGAACAAGAAGTGGGTACCATACTGTTTCCTTTATTGTCAAAACAGAGGCTAAAAAAACTGAGATCAAACAGTGAAACTAGGCAGTGCTGATCAAATATAAACCACGATTCTTTTCTTGCATTGCCTATTTCTGGTCTCACCTCATAGTTTCAGAAACATATTTTAGCTTTTGGTTTACCTGTAATATGATATTATTTGTTACCAGCCAGTTGCTATTGTGTCAAACGGACAAGTTTGCGTTATGTCACCTGAGAGCGAGGGGGTTACCTGGTCTTTTGCGGCGCTGTGCATTCTGGTTGCTGTAGGCTCTGTGCCTCTTGATCAAAAAGCAATTGGCACAGCTTTTTTCCTCTGTTTTCTCTGGTCACGTAGCACCAATGTCAAAAGTATTTGCGTTTTTCTATTACAGCCTAGTGTTATGAAAAGATCATATGTCCAGCACTGATATACTTCTTGAAAGGCCTTACAACACAACTGTATGCCATTAAAAAAAAAGGCACTGCACACACATTACAATAACTTCTGTAAATCAAACTTATAACCATTCATTGCTATTTACACTAGACCCTTCCTGAAGTTTGCTCTGAGCAAGATGAATTGGACTTCCTCATGGAGGCTCTAATTATCAGGTGAGAGCCACAAAATAACAAAATTCTGTCTTTAAAAAAAAGTGCCAACAAAAGCATTTCTGATCCACTTCTCCCTGCTGTGTTTCTGTTCCTGCAGTAAGTTTAGCCACCAGAACATTGTGCGTTGTATAGGAGTCAGTCTGCAGGCCATGCCCAGGTTTATCCTGCTGGAGCTGATGGCCGGAGGAGATCTCAAATCTTTCCTGAGGGAGACCAGACCTCGGCTGGTGAGACACGCTGCTGTGCACATTGTCATTGAATCGTGCATTTCTTTGTTTTTTTTACCACCTAGAGCTGCAACTTCTGTGTCCCCACTGAGCCCCAGAATTGAGCGCAGTATGATCCATGTTAGATAAGTCAGATTCAAAAACATGTTTTCTTTAAAACCCATACTGACATGTACATGTACAAAATATTCCAGTTTTGCCCCTATAAAAAAACTGCTAAGCTGTGTATATGGCTATTGACAAAGAATATTTCAGCATAATTCTGTTACAGTCCTCCCTGTTTTGGCTGTGGGTCATTGTCGATTTCATTGCTAGTTTTGGTCCTACACTTAATAAAAGTTCTTAAATCCAGTAACCACATCATACATATTGTTTACAGTTTTTCCATCATCAGTAACATATAGGAGGATAACTTGTGTGTGTGGATCCATTTTTAATAAGACTATTTAATACAGTCCACAATCCCTTAATATTGTTTTCACAGTATGCACAGCTGTATGTAAACCGGAATATTAGTGGAATATTCACTTTCATTAGACATGTAGACAGCTTAGTAGGAATATTGTCTGTTTTGGAGAAAGGACAAAATCTGGAATATTTTGTGTATGTAAACATACTAAGTGTAACTGTAGTCACCTCCAATTTGCCAAATCTGCCTCTAATGTATTCACTAACATTGCATCGTGGATATTTTCCCGTCTCTTCTCTTTGTGATCAGGAGCACCCTTCCAGCCTGACTATGGTGGACCTTCTCAATGTGGCCAGAGACATCGCTAAGGGTTGCCAATATTTGGAGGAGAACCAGTTTATACACAGGTACTTAATCAGATAACCACATATTTAGCATACAGATATGCAAAACTAACAGCGAGTTAGCATAAACAAATACAGCACCTGATTATAAAAGGATGTGTTGTATTCTGTGGGCCTGTATTCCTCCTACCTAAAGAGATTAGCAAGACACAAAGGAAAACAAACAATATACGGCACATATGGGTATGCATATACATATGGAATGCTAATGTGCAACGCAAAACTCAACAGACACAGACTTGCTCACATTCATTTGTTGACTTCTAGTCTGAATTATGCGTAGACCACTTCCATCCAAGCATAGCATATGGACTCTGCATGCCTTTTGCCTTTCGTACGATAGCAGAAAGGACAAGTGATGAGTTTAGCATCAGAGCAGCCAGATGGGGTAGCCGGCTTGCCTTTTTACGGTCTGTATCCAACGCACAAGTCCCCTTCTATATCCATATTCACAGCGGTTGGTGAGCCAGAGGACGTGACCAAAGAATTCATAAATCCTCCTCTTGAGTCTGTCTCGCAAAGATCTCCTTCTGTGAGGAAAGTCATGTCAAAAAGGGAAAAGGTCAAAATTGCTCCTACAATCGCATCAAGACAATTAAAGCGCATCCCTCTTCCTTCACGTCTCTCTTTGACTCCCCAGGAATTGGCCAATGACAAACAAGGCCTATTAAACCTTGTTTGCCCCAACGTGGCACAGTAAAGCCCCATCAATCCACCTAATGGCTGAGTCTTCTCCGGAGGCTCGTGAGCTTCTATACAGCCCGTTTTTCTGCCTTCAAACTCGTATTAAAATTCATCCTAACGCTGTCCTTGAAGCTAATTTCAATTTTTATGGAGGTGTGTTTACTCGGGGTTGAGTAAAGGGCAGGTGAATGAGGTAGGGTGGAGGAGTAGACGGCCCGCTACTCAGAAAATGCTGCTCTTACAGGGATTACAGGGTTGGATGATGAGCTGTGGTGTGCTCCAACAGGTTAAATCAAAGGTTGAATGCTGCCTGAGGATAACGCACTCTGGCTACCTGATGTTTCTATGCATTTTTGGCCTGTGGATAATTTAATGTTACTCTCACGTTACGTTACTCTCTCTTTATTTTACAGCAGGCTTGTTACTCACATTGGAAATGATAGCCCCCTGAAAAGAAGCACTGTGCTGAGGAGAGTCGGGTAGTTTGATGCAATCTCAGGTGTTAAAACAGATGAAAAAAAAGGCGGGTGTTCTTTAATGCTGCACTGAAATGGGTCTTTAAGCTGCAGTTAAAATGTGCAGTAAATAAAGTCGACAGTATGAAGCCAGTTAACATTGTTTTTATAACAGCATGCGCTCACATCACTGTGCTGCATGTATAACAGCACTGTGTCCTTCCCTGAAGCCCTCAGCTAGCAGTCTGTGACAGCTACTGCTGCATTTCAAGGCTCGTCCTTGCCTACAAGCAAAAGCAAATCATTTGCATGAATTCTTCCAAGCCATTAAACAAGGACTACTTGGATTCAGCGATAGCACCTCGTGAGAAGGGAACATGTTAAATTGTTTGTGTGTGCACTCCCATATGCTGATTGTTGTCATGCTATGATAGAAATGATTCAGTTTCCTAACACACTGCTAAATGGATTGATTCATTCACTTCTTAAATAGGAAATGTTGTGCAGCAATAACACAATTTAGAAAATTCTCTGTAGCTGCTTTGATAACTCAGTTTACCAACAGTCATTTAGCTGCTTCAGTCTAAATTGGACTTGAAATGAGAAGCAAATGGATGCCCGAGACACAATGTTTTTTTATTTCATACTCAATTATTTAATATCAAACTTGAAGTAGTACTACAAGTTGAATAGCTCTTGGGTCAGCCATGCATAGTGTAGTCACTGTCTGAAAAAGCCCTCAGTTTAAATCAGTCTGAACTATTACTTCATCCTCATTGTGTCATTTCACATCCAAGTTGATCAGAGTGTGGAGGCTAAACATCAATGTCTCGCTGTCTGTGCGCTCACAGAGCTCGATGCTGCGGCTTGCATCAATGCTAGTTTTTCATTGCCAGCCGTGCCCCATGTCATGATCTTGTGTGAGCACAGTGTCACATGACGTTATTTTGATGTTAAATTCTGGGTATTTATTGTCCCTAGTGCACACTTGTCTTTAGTGTGATGAGGAGCAGTGCGCTCACGATGTCATTTCAAAGATGATAAGAAAGTTAGACGCCTGGGGAGCGGAATACAGTGTGTGAGCTCTATTTTCTTTTCCCCAGACAGGAGCAGAGCATGCTGTGTGAACTACTGTATTTTCTCAAAGACTAACCAACCCAGTACAGTGCAAATATGAATTTTATGAATTTTCTCTTCTAACCTACTCTGCCTGCAAATACAGTGGAACATTTCAATCTTTTTCTCTGGATGCACCATGTGGGCAGAGCTATAAAGGCAATGTAGGAAACTATACACTTTACCAGCTTGCCCAGGGCAACTTGGTAGTTAAACTCAACTTCAGATCCAACAGGAAGGCATCTGTAGGTGTTCATACATGGAACTCTCATATACATGCAAATATATGAAGAACTTTGTTAAAATAGTGAAAAGACGAGGCATCAGCAATGCTGTGTTAATGTCAATATTGACTGATATAGAACTCCCATATATCGAAAATTACATCACTGAAAGCTGTGAAGCTCGAATAATGTGACCGATCTCCATCAATCCAGCAGCAAGTACATGCAGCGACCTGACAGTCTGCATGTGTTTTTTTTCATCTTTCAGGGACATTGCTGCTCGAAATTGCCTACTGACCTGCAAAGGATCGGGCCGCGTAGCCAAGATTGGAGATTTTGGGATGGCTCGAGACATTTACAGGTACTATTGACTCACTGATGTAAAACAACAGGCAAGGCCACCTTGGCTGGCTCAAAGCCAAGACCAGGTTCAGTTGATTTTGAGTTACAAATAATGTTAAAGCACACCCTCTCATGTAATATGCTTAGTTAAATAAGAACATATATGCAACTGTAATCAATTAAAGTTAATGAGAACAAATATGTAATTAAATTACAGTTACCAATCAAAATGTTGGGGATTACAACAGGATTGCATCTGAATTTACACATTAAATTACAATACATTATTTTTTTTTAATTATTATTATTTATTTATTTATTTATTTTCAGGAAAAAAAGTTCATGTAGAAGATAACATTCATTCTGTTTCTCTGTATCTTTTACCCCTGTGGGGAAAGCCTACTTTTAGCATAACCTATTTGCTGACATTTTTCAGCTTTATTGCCCAGTTTTAAAGCATTTATTAGAAAAGTAATCAAAAGTATTAAGCTGTATTACATTGATAAAGTACTTAAAATAGTAACATTACTTATTTCTTTTTTAAGAGGGTAATTGGAATTCTGTAACTTATTACGTTTCAAAATCAAATCACATTTATTTAGCATTTTACACTGAAAACCCAGGAATAGTATGACCTTTATTGTGTTGCGTATTAATTACTGCATAAAATTAACACCGATATGAATATTAAAACAACAACACCTACGAGTATTATCTATAATCTTATGGTTAGTGTAACTTAATGGCAGGCTTTCACTGCCCTCTCTGGGTTAGTTTCAAGTCTGTTGCATCTTTAAGAACACCCAGCATTACTTCTGAATGTTGTTTAATTACCACTTTACCCAGACTTTAACTAAAAAAGTCAGTGTCCAGGCTGCCTTAAATTTTTAAGTTGATTGAATTTGAGAAGGCAGGCTGAATCATTACAATTGACCTCCATTTGTCTTCTTAAATTCAGTCAACTTAAAATTTCAAGGCAGCCTGACCACTAACTTTTATAAGTGAAAACAGCACTTGTGTGGACATCAATTTATTCTGTTTTTTTTCTTTTTAGCAAAGGAGAGAAATCCCACATGTATGTGTGGACTAGTCCTATGGCTAACTTCAATAGTTTTTTCATTTTATTAACTGTAAAGTAAAGTAAAATTCTGGATGTGGACAATTCCTTAACCACAGGGCTTGAAAGTGAAACCTGAACTGTTTCCCAAAACAGCAGTGAGTGAACACAATCCAGCGAAATCTGGACTCAGTGAGAGAAACAATGTTGGATCTTTTTCCTCTTTATCCCCTTTAGTATCATTTGGTATAAAGACAATTGGTTAGCCAGATAGGCATGAGCATGCTGTGTGCAGAAGTTATTTTTAACCGCATTGTAACTGCATATAAAACATACAATAAAGAGTTTTCATGTTTATGGAAAACCTGGAAAAGTCATGCAATTTCTCAGTCATATTTTCAGACCTGGAAAGGTCCTGGAATTTGTGAAAATTATTAAAGGTTTTGGTAAAATCCTAGAATTTTGTTGTGTTAGTGAAATTGTTACAGTAATCTTGCGTAGATAACCCTCCATTCTGTAGCTGACGGAGAAACATAGCTTTTATATGCGTCAGTGTTTTACGTTTTGTTTTAGTCACACGTTTCTTCATTTTCTCTCAGTGCTCTGGCTCTCTCTTCATGTATGCCAGCTAGCTGAAATTCTATTTGAATAGAGTTTCAATTTGATCATCTTGAAAAATGCAGCACTAATGCATCATGGGTCCTTTAAAAATCATGGAAATTTTCTAAAATTGTAACCTGTAAACTCTGAATATATACATATACATATAAAATCTGATTACAGTAAAGTACCAAGAAAAGTTTTTTTTTCTTTGCAACTGATAAAGGCCATGGCACTTATCATGGAGACTTTTAAACTGGTAAATTTTGAATCACAGCTGTGCAAGTGTTTTTATTCTCTATCACACTGTCATACTGATGCCTTCTTTTAATCTACATCAGCTCATCTGTAGTCCCTACAGCGTCTCATTACTCTTAGCTCAAACTTTTAATATAGCTACCACATTTTCACGTGACACCATTTAAATGAATGCACAATCCAGTAGGGAAATCTCCCAAGCCTTTCATCTGGTAAGAAATTAGAGCAGGGGAAATATGTCACAACATTCAGCTATATCAACGCAGCACTTTCGAATCATCTGATGCTAAGTCACACGAGAGCAAAGTCACTCTCAGAGCATCCGGAAAAGACTGTTGCACAACACCCCTGGGGAGCCACATTAGGAGCGCTTGATTTAATTGCTGATGTCAGTTTTTCAGGTGCCGCGATGCGATTTTGTTTTTATCTCTCTGCCTGGAGCTGTGGTGCTGGGACATTTTTTAATTTTTATTTTTTTATCATTATTATTTGGAGAGGGAGGGATGGCAGTGTTGCGCGCTACGCCGTTGGTGTGTTATTTTTGCTGTTTCATGATGTGGCCCTCCTGCTATGTGACGGAGGGACATGGGAGTCCTTTTGTGGCTGTCCCAGGGGACAGGCGTCACAGTGAGGGACCAGGACGAGGCTTAATGTCAGCTTTTTATATTCTGGGAGCAGAGCCACAGGCGTGCTCGCACGTGGTGTTCCATGGACTTCCTCTCTCACGCACAAATTCCCTTGCAGTCTCACATACGTGCTTGCACACCGGCGATGCAGTGGTAAATAAAAAGCTGGGTAAACAAAAACTGTCAGATATTATCCAGGGGTAAACAGCCACTGCTATGAAGAGAAATTCACTGTGCTCTGAGTAGAATTGCTATTTTGCCTTAAATGACCACTATTAACAGCCGTGTGTAGTATGACTTAAGATTGTATTTATTGATGTCAGCCTGGTGAACACAAACACACACACACACACACATTCACACACACGCACACCCATGCACAGTAAGGGAACAAAGACATCCAACTCAGTGAACAGACAGACAAGTATTAGGCTCCACATTGTGTCCTCGGGTGCACGTTCTTCTATCTTACTCTCCATTCAACACAGTCTGCTCGGCGCCTCTGTCTCTTAGTGTTAGTTTTTTGCCTCTAATGCTTCTCTATCTTCTAGCTTCCCTACTGCACACTGAACGGCTCACACACGAAATATGCACACATATAAAAACATCTCCATTTGTGCCATAGATTTCCCGGGACTATATTTAAGTCATCCTAATCTGCAGCTCAGCTTTCAGTCTGTGTTGGTAGTGTTAGCAGTGGTAATAAATATGACCATAAACCCCATACTTTAAAAAAAAAAAAGAGGTCGATCTACTGTTCAGCTCTCAATTTTACTCCCCTCAATCTTTTTAAATTATTCCAGCATTTTCAAATGGGCAGAGAATAGCAATATGTAAAAGTTTCATGTGTTCTGGTGATGTTTTTGAACACTGCAGAGGTCACAGAAAAGTGGTGGCTTTAACTAGGGGTGTACGTTATCAGTTTCATTACGATACGATATTATGTCCATTTTTTGGACAACGGTATGAGAATTGCCAATATCGCAAAGTCTGCAACGATACAATTTCGATTTGATTCACTTCAGAGGCCTGCGATCGATATAAAAACGATAACATATGATCATTAAACACAAACTGTTACAGAAGAAGCCGTCTCACTCTACCTTTTGGCCATAAAGAATAAAACATCCCATCAATAATATAAATAATTATAACCGGTGAAGTGCAGCATAGTTTACTTCAAACTGACTCCACTAATACATATCAGACAGCACATGGGATGAGTTAACTTCTTTATTTTAAAATTATGATCTTTACCCTAAAACTTTAGAGGTATCTGGCTTAAAGCCCTGAAGGCAACCTTCTCCCAACAGACATAAAACATAGATAACAACAAGACCATTTAACAAAAGTATAGAATTCATTCCAGTAAGGTTCAGCAACAAAACCTTTGTTTGTTTGTTTGTTTTTCTAGTCACAGAGTATTATCTCAAGCGCATTTACATTGTATAAATTAGCCTTGTAGCTAGCAGAGTTTAGATCAACAATTTACACATATTTTTACTTTTTCTTACTCACCGTTTGTTAGTCACTGCATTTCTCGACAAAACAGCACGGTTGACTTTGAGTCACGTTTTTACAGTCTGACATTGTTGAAATAGAACATCTAATGTTGCTGTAGCCTGAAGTTTGAGGTTTTATATGCCAGTCCAGGCAGGTATGTCATTGTTAATCCCATCATCACTGACAAACAAACAACATTTGCTTTGTCTGTCGACCCTTATTTTCTCCAAAATGCCCAAATTTTCCAAATTGCTGATTTAATCCCAGGTAAATAGCATTATCCTCCTGTGGGGCACAGAATTTCAAAATACAGGCATATCCTTAAGACGTGATATGGGTCAATGTTTTTACTTTGCATCGCTGGTCATTACATCGATACATTGATCCAGATAGATGGATCATGACACCCCTGGCTATAACTATATAACAACAAAGAATTTAGGAGATTGTGGCCACTTGGTTTTTGACTTCATCCCTGAAATCAGCCTTTTCATAGCAACAAACAGAGGATCCCCTGAACGCCCACTGCCTCAACTCTTCAGTCTAATCGCTTTCCTCCCTACGTTTTTGTTAGGACAGACAGGAGGTATACTGGGAAGGGGGCTGGGATAGAGAGGAACGTGCAAGGATTCAGTCTAGTAATTGTAGACCTAAAAGTGGAGGATGTAACTGATTCCTGTCACTGAATTGATTGTGTAATTCTAAGTGACAGATTTTGAATCTGTGTGACTGCCCTGCGGTGGTTCGTAGCTAATCTGTCAAGCAAACAAACTCAACTAGTGATTGTTTTCTCTGCCTTATTGATTATGTGTAATTTTCTTCAAGGCTAACTTCTAATGCCAATAGTTTGCTAAGTAAATACTTCCCCTTTAGCCATACTGTTTGACAGCATATCATCTATATTCATCTCTACTTACTGCCCCCCTGAAGACACACAACTGTAGCTCTTGGCTAAACGAAATGATTGGTGCTGGCTCCTGTTGTGTGCTTTAAGTCGATACTGTTTGAAAATGCAGTTGTTTCTTATTCTTTGAACTGTTCAACTAGAATTTCCATTATAGTAAATATCACACAAAAAGCTTATTTAAGCAAGTAACAAACCTCAAGGTAAACTATGTAGAAAATGTTGGCAACTGTTTGTAAACCGCATCAACACTGAAAGTGAAAGCCAACCCCAGCTTTGTCCACTTGGCGTTTCACTTTGTTGTATTTTTTTGGATGTTGTGTCCATGACTCTCTCAGCCTTGTCTTGGATGTGTGCTGCTCCAGGTTTAGCATTTGGTTGCTACATTTTCATGTCCTGACCTCAGCTATGTGCTGTGCTCATGCCATACACAGCAAAATAAGAAAATACAGGCAGAGGGCAGAGTCTCTGCAGATAAATACACCACCACACACTTCTAGTGGGTCTTAAGTGATGATTTTGAGGAATTACTTTTAAATGTGTCTATACATTACTTTTTACTGGAAATTCCTGCTTTGTATACCCTTAAAACCTCCTGTGACCCTGCATCCTCATTTGAGGACGTTACATTTTGGGTTTGCAGCACCTTGTACTTTATTCTGCTTAACTTAGACCTGTTATCCTCATTTGTGGACAGCACAATACACTAATCCAGTAAAAACAACATGGTTGCCATCTCTGCCAAGTCAGTCCAAAGCCAAAGACAACACAAAAGTGGACAAGTCACAAAATCTATTTAGATTTCATAGTTGAAACTTGTTTATTTATGCTTAATGATGCTTGTAGTTTGATATGGCATACAAATTTGACCAGCTGTAGCAAAAGTAACACGCGGAATTGCTCTTAATCAGGGAGTACTCGTTTGAGGACACTGGAACTTTATTATTGTATTATTGCAGCATTTCACACACACCAGTTAGTTCTTACAAACTGTTTCCACATACAAAATGGACATTCCTTGATTGGAGTATGGAGCAAGGAAAACTTTTTCAGAGTTACCAAATGCACAAATCAGAAGAATTTTAGATATGTTGCATTATTTGCTATGCCATGTTCACAAGAAAAAGACGTAATTTATCGATCCCCGAGAGGAAATTCAATTTTTTTCACTCTGTTGTCATTTACATGTTACGTACACAGGCTTGGAATACACACACATGCACAAACAGGACCTATACAAATGCATTAAATGGAGATGTCTGAGCGAGGGGGCTGCTCATGGACATGCGCTCCGAGCAGTTGGTGGTTCTGTGCCTTGCTCAATGGAACATGAGCAGTGCCCAGAAGGTGAACTGGAGCATATCCAGCTACTAGTCCATGCTCCATACTGGGTCTCTAACTTGAACTTGTGACCCTCTGGCTCCCAAGCCATGTCCTTATAGACTGAACTACTGCGGCCGCAGGCATTTAAATGAACAGTTTCTAACAGTTTGAGACTTAAACAGTGACCACTAACCCATACAGTGACAAAATACTGAACAAATGCTGCATAGTTTCGAATTCCTAGTCCCTTCCTAGTTTAAGCTCAGGCATTGAAATGAACAGTTTTCAACTTTATTGTGCACTTGTGAATATGAAAACTTTTTTTTTTTTTTTTTCAAAAAGTGCTTACCTTTCAAAGACAATGCTTAGTTTTTTTTAAACTTACCAGGTCCTGCTTATCCCAAACAGCAAAGAGAAATTAAGAATACATGCCAAACAAAAGCTTGATACTCAGAAGGTAAGAAAAAAATATTTTTTGTCTTTGGATGGTGTTGACTTGCCTCACCATGTTCCCTTAAGAAGCAGAGGCTTGGCTACATCTTTTTTTAGCTTCCTGGCACTAGGTGCATATAATTTTTGGATTGAATTTTACAGATTACTTTTAAGACATGCATAGCTTTGGCTTTTAACAGTAGTTCTGACATTTTTGCCCCCGGAGAGCAAGAGCACAGCATGAAATCAGCTTGAAATCCTCCTAAACTGAAGACAAACTAAAGACAAAATGTGATGGGTCATGCAGCCCATGCCCATAGGCTTCGGATGCCATATCTGAGGAGCTCAAGCTGCCAAAACTGCAATCTTATTTTAGTTGCTGTACCATATTTTATTCAGGCTGTTTTATTCTTTGCCACCCTGTTTTTGATGTGTCTGCCATTCTTTTCTTTTCTTTATTATTTTTTATTTATTTATTTATTTTTTTTTTTTAGCTTTTATTCATCTAGGGAACACAAACTGAGCAAGATGCTCTTTTCTCATCCTGCTTCACATTCACACCTGGGAGCTGCCCACTATAATTACAGTCTTTCTCTGCACAGCCATGTGCAGCTCCAACAGAGCAGTTGGTGCTTCACTTGTCTAGTTTTTGAAGGCGAAGAGAAAGAGACTGTTACTGCTACTCCATTACTTCCCCCAGAAGGCTCAGGGACTGGAACTGGCAACCTTCCAGTCACAAACCTGTCGATAGGCTAGAACGGTCCTATTTATTATGAAGCACTTGTCATGTTTACAAATGACTGCTTAGGGAAAAAAAGTGTAATTTTTCTGACAAAATCAGTTGGGGCAAACAGATTCACTCCTCTGCAACTGCAATGATGCCAAACGATGCTTTTCCGAGCCAAACACAGCTGACACCACTTAACTGGGATGTTGATGTGTGTCCGTTTTTTCCTTGTGGACACCTTGATGGATGGCAGGCCAAGCGGCAGCCAGTTCATGTCTGTCCCCGCTGTGTGCCTCGAGCAGAGCGAGATGAACCAAGCAGTGACCTCTATCAGCACCAACAATCAGATAGAGCACAAATCAACCATACCATCAGCATGCACAAGATGGCATTAAAAATGTTTGAGACGGGGCTTGGCCCTGCAAAAAAAATTCCCTCTTCCCTCTCAGTGAGATAAGGAGTTCGTAGAGGGTCTCTCGCACCAACGTGTTCGGGAGCTGAAAATGCGATTGGATCAGAGTGCTGATACAGCCGCTGACAAACAGTGAATTAATTGCTGGATGTTAGATTTTTTTCCTTTTTTTTTTACTCTGCTTTTGAGGGCAGTGCTGTTGCCATGGTGATGGTGCTGCAAAATACAGATGCTGGTTTTCATTTTACAATTGTTCCCTTTTTTATTATGCGTGGGCAAACAAATAAACTATATTAAGATTATTTGCCCCATGGTTAGTCATCAAGCATTTTACCATTCAAAATGTGTGTGTGTGTGTGTGTGTGTGTGTGTGTGTGTGTGTGTGTGTGTGTGTGTGTGTTTGTGTTTGTGTTTGTGTGTTTAGAGCAAGCTATTACAGGAAGGGTGGGCGTGCCATGCTGCCAGTGAAGTGGATGCCACCTGAGGCCTTCATGGAGGGCATCTTTACATCCAAAACAGACACATGGTGAGAACCTCTTTACACTTCTCTTTAACTGACCTCAGTGAAAACTAAAGCAGTGTTTCCACCAAAAACTTTTGGCATAGTACCTTTAGAATCAAAAGTAACCCCTACGGACATGTACCTAGACCCTAGATCCATTCAGTGTTTCCACAGCAGACAGTACTCTTAAAAATAGTCGGGGTTGTTGTCACCTACTGCATCCAGCTCTGGCTGTTCTTTGTTTTCACAGGTGATACAGACATGTACACGTCATATATTGGCCACAGATCAGGGTTACATGCCAACATTTTCAGAGCAAACAAGAATATGTTGGAGTGAGAGTCTCTAAATGAAATCCATAAAATAATGGGACTTTCTCCTGCAGTATTGTAGTGCTGCTGGAGTGTAACATAACATAACCTAACAAAGCACTGGCATGTCTTTTCTTCAAGTGAGAAAACAGAGTAAATGCAGTTTACATAATTTGGTCAAAATCAATATTTATTTTTTTTAAGGCTTGAAGATCCACTCATTCATAAAAGTGTATGTCATCCAAGAGAGACAATTAAAACAGACGGAGCTGTCAAAGCTGTTGTATTGACATTTAAGGTTTGTTGGTGGTTTCAAGTCATCAACGTGTGCACTGAGAAACATCTGAGAAAAAATGACCCTGACTCGAGTGCATACAGATGGAGAGAGAGAGAGAGAGAGAGGAGGAAAGGAGAGCTCAGTGTGTTAAGGAGGTCTTCATGGCAGTCCAGGTCTGAACAGCAACCTAACTAGGGGCTGGTTCATGGCAAGCCTGCACCAGCCCTAACTATAAGATTTATTAAAGAAGAAAGTCTTATACCTACTTTTAAATATGGAGATGCTAAGGAGTTACAGTAGTCCGGCCTAGAATGAACAAATGCATGGACTAGTTTTTCTGCACCTTTTTAAACAGGATGTGCCTGAATTTTGTAATGTTATGCACGTTAACTTTAAAAGTTGTTGATACCTGCTAGCAGTTGGCACAATAATTTATTTTTTTCTTAGTCTAAAGCTGCTATCTATTTAACTAGTAAAGATGAAGATGCAGCAAAACATTTCATTTTATAGTTATAGTTGTCTAATGTATGAAAAACTTGTCAGGGTAGTTAGTAGTGGTTACATCAGTTTCAAAACAGCCACAACAACAGCCCTGAGCAAAAATTTTGATTCTTTAATGAGCAATAAAACAGACTGCTGCGTTTCTAGCGCCACCTTTTAGTACCGGATCTGTGTGCTAAGTACACCAAGACAGGGGTGACCAAAAACGTGGATGGTAAAAAAAATATTCACAACTTTTCACACTGGAAACCAAAAAAAAAATGTTCAAATGTGTACCAAATTGAACTGAACCAGACTGCTTGGTGGAAACGAGGCTTAAAGCTCGCCCTCACTGTGATGTCACCGCCTATTTTTCACATTCAGACGTCTGCTGTCCCAACCTGCCCTCTTTCTCCTGTTCTGCTTTTCACCTTCCTCTGCCCTTCAACGCCTTTGATCCTGAGCCATATGTTTGTCTCTATCTTGCTCTTGTCCTCTGTTCTCATCCTTTACAGCTTCAGCTCCGATGATGCTGATAATTTATGACTTGATTGTCCTTAGTCTCACCCTCTGTCTTCCTCCTGCTGGAACTAATCTGTCCTCGCATCATCTGCAGGTCGTTTGGGGTTTTGCTGTGGGAGATCTTCTCGTTGGGCTACATGCCATATCCAAGTCGCAGCAACCAGGAAGTGCTGGAGTTTGTTACCAATGGTGGGAGAATGGATCCACCGAAAAATTGCCCTGGGCCGGTGTAAGTGCAGATCCACACACAGATGCTGCATGTATTCATGTGCTTCACATGACTGCAAGAAAAGGGTGATCCCATGAGGTTCAATTAAGCTTCTCCGTAGCATAAACAACACAAAAGGATGCATAGATAGTGTATATACAGGCAGCATAGGAGAACATGAAAGGCTCTGATTCTGCTGATATTGACACGTAAACGAGTCATGACTTAGAAGGCATCAGAACATTTTATTGGAGATGGCGCTCTGTGCTTTCAGTATGAAAACCACATTAACAATTTTCTTTCATGTTTGCCTCCCAATTTGAGGGAAGTCATGGGTTGCTGATAGAGAGCTTCAAAAACCATTTCCATATCACACTGTATTTTCACTCGCTTTTCAGATGCCGCCTCTCACGCCTACTCTATTTTAAAACATATATATGGGCAGATTTTCACATTTTCTGTCTCAGTCATACACACACACTTTGGCCTTTCTGTGATTTCACAGCTTTTTTTCTTCACACCTGTTGGCCTCAGCTTTGCAGATTATGCCTCATCATTTTGCAACCTGCCTCACATGTTCTATGTCAATGTGGGTTTTTCTTTTCTTTAAAAAACCAAGCATGCCTCTGTTGGTTCTGTTAATATGAAGTTGTGAAACAGTCTCACAACAGGACATACTGATTACAGAAAGCAGCAGCTACAGTTGAAATCATCTCAACAATTATAACCAGATCTCAGGATTTAACTTCACTGTTATTGTCTCCTCCTCTTTGCATTGCCTATTTAACACAATCACTCAAACCGGTAGGGGGCCGCTATTAAGGATATTTAGTCAAAAGAGATCAATTTGGCATTTGTAAAATCAGCAGGAGAGATGGTGCCGGTCAGCCTGTTTTCCTTTTGTTTTCTCTACATCTGCGTGGAGCGGGAGAAAATGTTTTCATTAAGTATTTTTTGTGTGTCTACTCATTCATGTGTGTCGTTAGGTATCGCATAATGACTCAGAGTTGGCAGCATCAGCCTGAAGACAGGCCTAACTTTTCGACCATCCTGGAGAGAATTGACTACTGCTTACAGGTAACTGAACAAAGCACTCTGTTGGATTCTGCTGCCATGCAAACAAACAAATTAGGGCTCAGAGATTTGAAGGAAATAACTCAATATGATTTTGCAATACTGCTTGGTTTAAATTTGTGTTTATTTTCCAAAAATTCAACTCCAAGCGTGTATTAGTTGCTTGCCTGTTGTTATCTCTCCAGAGCAGAGTTCTGCAGGTCCAGTATTGCAAACCTGCAGAAGCTCAGTACCAAAACACCCCCTTACCCCTAGTTATCTCCAAGACTAATATAATAGACTTGGATGATGCAAGTCCTGCAACCTGACCCGTGATTTAACACACAGTTTTGCTGTCACTCCATTTTACTTGAAGTAATGTCCCATTCAGATATGCTAAGCACTTGCTCAGTTAACCATTTGTTGTTGGTGTTGATGAGGTGAGTGTATTACTTGCTAGATGGGTAGGTAACCAAAAAGGAAGTGGGTCTGAGGCCTGTACCTGACTGAGAATTATGCCTAACAATCTGTAAATATGTCAGGCAGTCAGCTAATGCTAGATCTCTGTTGGTCTTTTAGAGCAATGAAAATACACAGTTCAGTTTCTCCTTTCAAACATCCAAATTATACAGTGGTGGTTTTTGCTCAAAGAAACTATTTGTGCTCAAGCGGAAATACAACAGACAAAGAAATAAAGAAATGTACTTTCATGTAATATTGTGGTTAACTTATAGAATGAATTTAATGAGCTACAGTTGAGAAAACTTGACAGTTTTCATTTTAGCAGAAGGAACTGTTGACTGAATTTTCTCACCTCTTTTTTTAATGTGTCTCATTCAAATTATGATTGTGGAAGTGGTTAAACTGAAAAAGCTGTGATTCCTTGATGGTCTAACCCCTTTTTAGGACCCAGATGTGGTGACTATGCCCCTGCCTGTAGAGTATGGACCCATCCCTGAAGAGGAGGAGCGTGTGCCCACACACTCTGATGACCCTTCAGCCCCAACTGTGTTAGTGAATGCCCAGGTGCCTGATGGGGAGGTTCCACAGCCGCCTCCATCATATCCTACAGAGGAGATCCGGAGAGGTGGGGAGCACGCTGTGGTGACCAGCACAGCATCGGAGGCCAAAGCACAGATGTCGTCCCAGCCTCCGCCATGCCTCCACCAGCACCAGCAGCCTCACACACAGACCTCCATCTCCATGACAACCACCAACACAGTCACCTCCACAGCCACCTCTACACTCACTGCCAAGGGACCTCATGTCACCACCCAGCCAGGCCCAGAAGGGGGCCACATTAACCTTGCGTTCACCCAGGGCCACCCGCCGGAAAAGGAGGGACACAACGGGAAGAGCACCAGCCTGTGGAACCCAACGTACGGCTCGTGGTTCCTGCAGCAGAGGAAGCAGCAGCAGCAGAGGCAGACAGGGGTGGGGGGAGCGGGAGGGAGCAGCGGCAGGGTGCCCGGCGAGGGGCAGGAGCATGTTGGCCGGACTGTAGCTGAGGTGGCGGGGGCGCTGGGTCTCCAGCATCAGCACAAGCAGTTCCAGCATCAGCTCCAGCAGCAGCATCAGCTTCAACAGCAGCACCAACTCCAGCTGCTGCACCATCAGCAGCAGCAGCAGGGTCTCTGCAGACCTCTGTTACCCCCACCGCCACCTCCGGCTGCCCAGTCACCTCTGCTTTTAGATTCAGCCGCCCTGCCCCCGGTTCCCCTCTATAGACTGAGACGGTTCCCCTGTGGGAACATCGGCTATGGCTACCAGGAGCAGGGTCTGCCAATGGAGGCCACCCACGGTAACCCCAACCCCCCTCCTCCACCCCCTACACCCCAGCAGGGCATCTCCATGTCCTCCTCAGCAGCCCACCAGAGAGGGGCCCCCATTCCCACCTCAGTGTCCCTAAGTCGGTCAGGTATGTCTGAGGACAGCCGTCCACTTCTAGTCACCATGGGGACAGTACAGGACCCCAGGCTGCCCAGGATGGAGGGCCACAATGCCACCGTGCTTTAGCCCAAATGCCTGCGTCGCTGGTCTTTTTTCCCAGGCCCTGTCTTTGGAGACTGTGTGTTCAGGACACATAGCAGGAAACACTGTGTCAGGACAGAGACCGTTTTTACACCACCCCTACCATCCCACCATTTTGGTTTTGTCCTCCAGTTCTCCCTGAAACAGAGCTGGATGAGTCCATCAGGCTTTTCCCATGAGAACCCCGGAGGTGTGTTGAAATCCCCAACGGATGCTTAAGCACATCACAGAACTAAAAAAGCTTCCGGAGGCAAAATGAAGAGTAAAGGCTAGTTTTAAGAGTTTAAAAAATGTATTTTTTCTACACTGGAGGGATCATGACGGAGTGAGAATACTGAGAAGGAATCAGATAGAGTTCATGGCACAGGAGGACAACTTTCCAGCGTGCACATGTGCCATGTCTTCATAGACAGATGAGGATGTCTCTTGTCTATGACGATGGATGATAAGGAGGATTCAAATCTCTATATTTTGCCAAACTTAAGACTTAACGTCACAAACTTTGGTGACCAGTTTGACTGTAGCAAAGGTGTCTACAGCTGAGAGCCACATGTGTTTGTTCTATCGCAGAACCCTCACACTGTTCCTTCTCCACATCCTTTTGACAACAACAGTGTGGTAAAGAACCTGACTATTTTTAAAAAATATCACAGAACTGGACATCAGAGACATTTATACGAGAAAAAAAATTACTGGGAAAATGTGTTTGTTGATGTTTGCTTGCCTGCTTGTTTATTTATTCATTTGTTTATTTATTATTTGGAAGTGGCTCTATAAATTATTCATGAACATGCTTCTTCAAACCCAGAACAAATTCATTTTACATCAGCTGGTTTTAACTTTATTTTTGCTAATTACAAGAAGAAAGAAAGGAGACACTGAACAACCCCAAAAATTAATGACATTAATTATTCTGTGCAGTTTGTGGCAACACAATGCAGGAAATCAGATGTGGCCTTTGCCGTGGCCTTTAATGTGGAGTAGCAGATGGGTAAATAGAGCCGTGACGCAGGTTGGGGAGATTATTTGACAGAAGAATATACCAGATTAAAGACAAGCCACCCTCAGCAACATTCAAAGGTTCAACTCTTTACTATTGCTGAAGATTTGTAATAAGCCGTTGCCCCGGGAACTATTGAAATCGCTGCTCTGCGGACTCTCCTTTTGTTCACAACTCCATTCTGTTAAAAGAGCGCTTTGAGACAGTGAAGTTGAGGCTTTTCTTTTCTTATGGCTTTTTCAGTAACCTTTTATCAATTCATTTCTTGTTAAAAAAATGTTTTTCCTTTTTTTTTTGTCTGGATATAGAAACATAGTGGATATTGCTGAATCAATCTTAACCTTCAAATTGCCATCTCGAAGCACTCTACGTTCCTAAATTTGCATATTTTATCTTTTCTATTATAGGGTGACTGTTGCAGAATACAAATGAGTCTGAGAGGAAAGTTTGAATACAAACTGCTTTTTGCTCCACATGTGAATGGAAGCTGAGACCAGTTTGGGGTCTTCTCATTTTCACACACATGGTGTTTCACTGTCTGTGTTTAAAGTCTGCTTTTTTTCTGTTCCGGGACAGTTATAAACAGTATATCTACGACACCACGACACAGACGTGGTGGTGTTGATAATTTGGTGAATGACAACAATATGTGTCACTGTTTGATGCTTTTGCTTGACTGTATTTGGCAATCCTGTCAGTCCTTCTGCTGTAACACAATGACGAGTTGACGTGTGTGTCACGGCGCCCAGCGACTGATGAAGACTAATGCATTCCTGTGGGCCAAGTCAACAAGCAAGGTAAATATTGGCCAATGAAAAGTATTTTGCTATGTCTTCAGCACCTGTGTTACAGTAAATGCATTAATTCTGTGTTCCCCTCACAGCTCATGTCCATTGTTTGATGTAAAAGGACAAACTGAACTGCACCTGTAAATGTTGTAATTATAAAGTATTGTACTATGGCTCTGGTAAAAGCTGTAAATTGCCCTTCAGAAGACATTCTCCAAAATTAATAAATTACTATATAATAACTGTTTTTGCATTTGTCCGTCTACTGCACTGAATAGGGGCCGAGTTAATTCGATTTACTAAAATAGATAATCACATTATAATTTGATGCTTAAAAACCGAAAAGGGCTTAAAAATGCAGGATTAAATCTTTATTTGCCACATCTCTATTACTTTTAGAATTCTAGTTTGTAGCTTTAAAAGTTATTGGCAGTGCAGACATTGACACAAAGTGGTATTGGTAAAAGCTGGCAGTAATGGATTAGAGTGGTGGAGCTCATTAAAACAAATGAGTCGTCTGTGCACCAGCTATTTAAGAAACTGGTATAATGGACCCCATTTCGTGTTAAACCTCGGCGTTAAGCTTAGAGTGATTCAAAGGGCAACTCTGGTTATTTTTCTAACTTGGACCCTATAAATTGGACATATTAAGCAAAGGGCTGCAGCCAGCAGTCGGGAAACAGGCCGCAACATAACCACGCTTCTATTTATCGTCAATGTACGTCCACAAAAAGTCCTTGTTTTTGCCATTGATAGGCTCAGATTGTTATTGCAAGTGACTGATAAATAAGTAAAATTTTCTTTGCCTTAAGCTTGATCAGGTCTGTATTTACACCTCTGCGTCGGCAATAGCTGAGGCCGGAGGCATAATGTTTTCAGGTTGTCCGTCCTTAGAAACCTTTTGTGAATGTGATATCTCAAGAACCCCTTGAGAGAATTTCTGCAAATTTTGCATAAACATTCACTTGGACTCAACGATGAGCTGATTAGATTCTGGTGACATTGTGAATGCCATGCCTTGAAGGAATTTGTTCAAATTTGTCACAAACATTAGAGTAGACTCAATGATGAGCTGACTAGAATTTAGTGTTCAAAGGTCAAGGTCACTGAGATCTTGCATCCTTCTCATTCTTGTGAATGTAATATCTGAAGATGGCCTTGAGGTTTGTGCCAAATTTGGCACAAATATCCACTTGGACTCAAGAATGAACTGATTCAGTTTAAAGGTCAGGTTTAATGAGGTCATAGTGACTTCATTAAAAATGTTTTTGGCCATAACTCAAGAACCATGGGTGCCCACCTTGAAACTGTGCTGATCGGATAAACCTTCTGTGCTGCCAGGGGTGTGAAGTATCCTGTGTTCAGAGACATGGATGTAAACTGTAAGTGCAACTTGACTGAGGCATAAAACCATGTGACTGTGTATCTAGTTTATTGTCCAGGGAGGAGTCTCGTTTTGAGGTCTTGCATGTTAAGTCGTTGAAAAGAAAAACAATTAATTATTTATTTCTCTGTAGAGTCCTTTTCAAAATGTTGTCAGACACTTAAAATAACAATCTGAACCTGTCAGTGGCAAAAACAAGCACTTTTAGTGCATCAACGGTGCGCTATTACCCCCTGAAGGCCCTGACACACCAAGCCGACAATCAGCTGTTGGTCAAAGCGGAGCTGCCAGTGAACTTCTGTTGCCCCAGTTTTTGCAGTGCCCCACACTGTTAGCACTAGTTTGCCGTGTTGACATGATTTTTGAGGAAAGCACACACAAATGACAAAATTCTTGAGATCGAGACAAACTTGTCATATAATTTAGAATCATTTTTAGCCATTACGCACTTTAGTAGAAAGAGTTTGAAACAGTTTGTGTTATTGTTTGACAGTGGACGGTAAATATGATTTGTTCTTTCAACACTGGGCTGTGTTTTTAATGTGCTAAACTGGCTGTCTGACATCTTGAAATAATCTTGTCTTCCTGTTTCCCTTTTTAAATGACAAATACAGACTACCACCACCTGCTGGTATGAAGAGTAATTACCTCTTTTTGTTGGCCATCAGTTGTAGTCCCTGCAACGTGCTCAAGTCGAACTTTCCGTCTGCGACAAAGGAAACGAGGTGATGCGACATTTGGCCCTCGTCACCACTAGTTTTTTTTATTTCAGTTAAGTGTGTCTTGGCGAGGGTTATAAGTTCTAAGGCCTTTCGTCAAAGATCATTGTTAACATTACTGATCAAATAATTGATTAATTGTGATTTTTTTTTTTAATGTAAAAACTTTATACCAAGCAATTACAAAGACTTTTTTTTTTACTTAAAGCTCACAGCAACACATTTCATATTATTTGACTGCATTGCATAGCCTATGGAATATTTAAAGATGTAGAGGCCTAGTCATATAAAAAACACATAACTGACTTATGCTTCACACTGTCTGCTTCATTTTCCCGTGTCCCCACCACAATCCTCTTAAAGACACGAGAGGCAGATGAGATGGCTACCTTGTCTTAAAGAAGTCATATTGTTTGCTTTATTTGCTAATGCTATTTATTGAACCGTGTTTCAAAATACACCATTATACTGACAACTATAATGCAATAGGAAACAAAACATTGTTTAGCTTAAAAGTCAAATCTTTATTTGATTGATTTAATTTCATATATTAAAAGTCTCGACAGTCAATTAATCAACGACCCATCACCCTTCCCACCAAACCCTATTAAAGCTCAGCAGACAGATAATTTAAGAGGAAACAATGGTCTCCCTGACATCCTCAAATTGCCTCATTTAAACTATTAAGTCTCTAAAGTGTATTATTTGACAAATTTAATCTCCTTGTGGCGAAAAGAGCAATAATTAAGGGCCAATTTGTAGACTGTATTTGTGTTACAAATGAGGCAGGAAATGTTCTATCATACAGCAGGGCTGCGTGACAAAGTACCTTTACCCACCCCAACATTAGTGTCCTGGACAACTTCTATCTGTTCTTGTGATTGGATTATGCACAATAAAAAAACAGAGATTCTCAAAGTGGGAAAAAACATTTACCAGATTAACTAATCCTACCGATTGAGTTTGTCAGAGGCAGGATTTATGCTGTTATTACAGAGGTTTTTCCACCGCACTACACACCACAAACTCTGTAATCAGCGTGATTGTAGTCCTCCTTATTTTACACATTACTACTGACCTCAGCTGTTGACCTCATGTCCTCAGCCCGATGCAGAAAACCTCCCATCCAGTTCTTACAGGGTCAAAGCAGCCTGCTGCTTTCATAATTTAAAGATCAACATTCATTCAAAGAAGCCTGTTATTTTTCTCTTTACATATTAAACAGCATTAAGACGAAGAATTGCAGTCTCTCTAAAAAGGTGTTTTTTTAATGCATTGCCTTTACTTCTATTTAGGACGTCAGTCTTTATGGTGTAGCAAGCTGTAGGAGGTAGATTAAAAGGTGTCTGAGACTCTCGTGTTAGAATCCCTGCTGTGCTTAACTGCAGATTTGACGCAAGCTGAGGAGTCTTTTTAATTGTATGTATTTCACTACCCTTGACTCTATTGCCCCTTACAGGAATAAGAAAAAACACACACTAGACATAAATCCAGCTAAAAACAGGCAGAGCAAACAATCATGACAAAAGAAAAAATATCAAATTAATTTTGTGTTGTGATCGATACATTTTATAGAGATAAAAGCAGTGCCATGGCTCAGTGAGGAGCCTGACTTCCTAAAGAGAGTATGGAAGAGCTGCAAAACAAGGAAACAAAAGGGCAAGGAGAGTACAAGTCTCTAGACATTCATGAGGAAATCAAACAGTGCTTATAAAGATGCTGGACTAGTTTTCACTGACATTCAGACTGACCTCAGTTTCAAGAAGTGTTGCAATCCAAGAATTATGTTTCGAGATAAAAGAGCCCATTTCCACACGCTGGCATAAACCCGTACATGAGGCATCACACTAAAACCTGCAATGACACCTGTGAAAAGGTGTCACTGTGTCCTAGCTGTAGCTGTTCTGTTAACGGTGGAATTTCTGTTGCTTTTATGCCGATAGTAATTGTTCTTTAAACAGTATTTAATGTTGCAACAGCTTTTTAAAGCAACGACAGGCAACTTAAGAGAGAAGCTAAACCCAACAATTATTTAACAAAATAAATACAATTTCCTTTAGTTCCTCACTTTATGTGTCCTCACTTATTACACTTGATGACAAGTGAGGAGGATGATCATTTGACATATTGCAAACAGTATTTGCTGATGTATTTTGAGGTTAAGTTGATAACATGCATCAAATGAAATGGCAAAGAGATGATATTCTTCGGCTCTCAATGTACTATACTACAGGCTGTAAAACAATATCGGTTAGCCTACTTTTAATTCAGTCTTTAAGCTTAAATTTGTCATTACTAGACAAGAGCAAACTTAAACTAGGATGGCGCCAAAATCTTTAAGATTTATTGTTACATCTGACCACATCACATCTTTGCACCAAGCACCAATCTCCAAGCTGAAAAATGAGGCCAAAGTGGGAAGCGCCAAAAACTGCAGTTCTTTTAGCGGCCACTTGAGGCTGGCTCCGGAAGCGAGTCAAATAAAAATACTGCAGAAATGAACATGTTTACAGGCTGCTACAAAAATTATTTTGGTCTCTACAGCTAATTTCTCTGGCTAGCTATTTTCTCCTTTTCTCCATTCATGACAATTGTATTTTTTTTTTTTATAATTATTATTATTATTTTAATAGCTTACTGGTTTTCATTGTTCTAAGGCTAAAAGCCATGCATAACTTTAAAGGCTGCTTTGAATGACAGGCTGTTTGCTGATAGTGTCCTTGACCCCTCAGTCAGATCCACCTCTGGCTCCTCATAAGCTCCAGCCAAATGTGGATTTCTGGCTTCATAAAACCTCGTTGGAGACAGCTGAAATGCCGAGCTAAAAGCTTTGATATGGCAGTCCAAGCTACCCTGGTGTCACCCAAAACCAGTGGGTGACATCACGGTAGCTTCATCCATTATTCATACAGTCAGGCGCTTAACGGAAGCGGGATACGCGTGGGACATGTCCCCCGCACTTCCTGTATCTGTGTCCTCTGTCCTTCGCACTTTTTACAACCGTTCAATTCATTTGTAACATGTCGTACCTCGTTTTTCCGAGCGGTCTTGAAACGCACCATGATTGGGCAGCGGAGTACACGTGCTGTGTTGTTGTGATCACGTGACGCAGTTGAGACGTGCGCTGGCAGCTGTGCTCTGAACTGTCGGTTTTGACTAAAATACCACAAATAACGCGCAGCAAACCTACCAGCGAGAGGCAAAAAATTCGCACTCCTTCTAAACAAACCGTGTAAGTTGAGTCATGCTGTTGCCTGTTGATAATGTCAGCTAAGTGATGTCAAATTAATTAGAGGTCAATATAGCTCTGTGAGCATGAATACTGTTATTGTTACCCATGGCTGGCTAGCTAGCTTCATGCTAGGGATAGACCCACTCCTCCTTAATTTCTGCGCAGAGTGTGCGCTCACTGTTGCTTTGCACGCATATTTTATTCTTTAATACTACAATAGAAAAAGCAGGGAGGAGAAGGTGGACCAGAAGGCAACACTGGTGGTCATGCAAGGGCTTCACAGGCATGGCCGTGGGACATAGGGGTGCAGCATCCTCTGCTGGAGAAGGCTAACATCACAACACTCTTTAAAATGAAAAAATAAAGGATTTTTTTTTCAAAGACATAGGACTTAAGGGAGTTTTTAAAATTAATTAGAAACACTTAATAATCACTAGTTATTAAAATAAGGCTACGTATTATGGTCAACGGGTATTCCGTAGGCTACTGTAGGTCGGCTTGCTGTAGACTCACTCACGTGTCGCTGATGAGTGTGCACACAGACAGCTTGGACAGTTTGGACATTATTGTACTTATGAGTGACTTTCTCTCATCAACCTCTGAGCTCTAAGCCACTTTTGGAATAACATAAGTGAAGCATAAATCCAGCCATGGTGCAGTGTCTGCTCTGTTATGAGCTGCCGCCGTGCAGTTTAACACCATTATTGCGCAGTTATTTTACGCGGATAATTGTGCTGCAAAAATGTGTTTGGCTGTTGTTTTATACTGTGCAAGTTGGCCTTTTAGGATCGCTTGAAACTGCGAATTTGGGTATGTTCTTGTCTGCTGTGCGCAGTGTGTTGATGGTCCCGTTTTGTTTTGTTTTGTTTTGTTTTTTTACAAAACAGGCGCATAATAGTTTAAAGACTAGCACACTTTTTTTTACTAGGCACTTTTTGTTTGTGTCTGCGTATGTGCGCGGACGCGTGCGTGTTTGTGTGTGTCTGCGCGAGGTAACCTTTTGAGGTTAAAATACTGTGTTTTGGATTTGTGTGCAGTGCTGTGATTGACTTAACCTCTAAAACTACGAGTAAACTATGAGTAAGCTGTTCTTGTGAGTGTGTGTGGTGACATATTTCTGATCCATATTGCAGTGGCGCATGTTATAATTGAATGTTACAATATAAAGGGGTTATATGCCTTTAGAAAAAAACTCAGCACCCCCAAATAGAAACGTCTTCCCACAGCCCTGTTCACAGGTGAGGAGAAATTATAATTGGCTGAGAAAACATATCTATGGCATAAAAGTGACTTTGAGATTAATTTCCACAGCTATTTCACAACTACTATTCTTAATTATCTGTATTATTGCAATAGACAGAGCAGGGAGAAAGCAGCACACAGCGGTCAGGACAGAGAGCAGTCTGCAGCACTGACCATCAGCCTGAGGCTTCACAGGTGAGGACAGGTTATAACTGGATAAAGACGACTCTGAGATTAATTTCCACTGGGCACTTAATCATCTGGCTGCTTACCCTGCAGATGCTTGAGGGTCATTCTGTGTCACTCAACCAGAACTAGGCAGCTTAAACATTTGATTTTGAAAATTTTAAAGAACTTGACTGGGTCCCCGGGTGCTGTGTTGTGGCTGTTTGTGGTTATTTGGTTCTTTAGCCGCTAAGGAGAGGCGCAATTGAATGTGAGAGGCTGATAAATCACTCAGTAAAAGTCGGCTTATTCCTGAACAGTCTGCTGAGATGATGGCTACGCCCCTGCATGCAGCCAGTGGTTTGCACCTCAGTTGTAGAGATTTTAGAAACACAGACTCCTGCACAGCAATGTAAAAGATAATCCTAATGCAGTACACCAGAATGACTCAGAGACAAGAGTATGATATTATTTGCCCCAGAACATATTGTTTTGTCAAGGTTGTGTTTCCCTGACCTTCTACAATGGAGTTGGTGAGTTCACAGTTACAATGACCCATGGTTTCTATGGTCACACAGCCCAAAGCACACTCGAACCAAAGTGCCTTTCTAAACCAAAAGAACAGGCTGACCTGGAGGACAGTTTGTGCCATTTTTTTAAAATATTTGTATTTATTTGACAGGCAACAATGGCAGAAAAAGATGGCAAGAGAGAATCGGAGACTTGACGGTTATGTGGTGTGCTTTAACCCTTTTGAAACCTGGAGTGCCATCCCTTTTCTTTTGCTGCTTTCAGATGCCTTTCACAGGTATTTAAACCTCTTAACTTCTGTGCATTTCTTTTTAAAAATACATGGGGGAAAAGGCAATAAGCAACTGGGTAAGAAATGTTCCACAAACTGCAAGAAATTAGTAGATTTATAACATTTATTTTCAAAAAAGCTAAGGAAAAATTTAAGGTTTAAAAAAACCTCAAAAGCTAGGGAAAACCATATAATTACATATTTTAAATTATGTTACAGAATTATACATTTTAAAGCACTTTTTCAACGTCTTGTTTGCCTTGTTGATTTTTCCCCCCTCCATTTTCATTTTTATTTTAATTATTTTATTTTCAATAATAATTGTATTGTAATGTATTTAATTATTTCTCACTTTTTTAGTATTTTTTTTGCATTTTTAGGGGTAATTTCTGCTTTTGTTGCTCATTCCCTTCTTCCACTGTTTTTGAAAGAAATTAAGGGAATTTTCTCAGCTCTCAAAGGGTTAACCACCAGGCTGCTAGGGCAGACAGGAGGTTTTAAGAGAGGAGGACAGTCATTTTTGTATGGTATTTAATGCAATTGCTTTCGCTCTGATCTGCCAATCACTGAAAGTTATGTCAAGCTGCATGAATCTATTAAACATACAGATCAGTGGGGATGTGGAAGAGGTGGAGAAAGATAAAAAGCTGGAGTTCTCATTATAGAAGAGAACAACCTTGTCAGTGGTAATGTGAGGTTGAGACCCCTGGATTAGAGGCTGCATTTTAACAGGCAGCGTTTGCTTCAATTTGAGGGACTCTGTTACAGGTACTTTTATGTTTTTGGGTCTTGCTTATAAGTGTAAGAAGCCTTGAAGAGTGCCGGTTTAAAAAAAATAAAATCATTTTAAATAAATATTTTGTGTCAAACCAATACAGCTTACTTTGGTAAAGTAGTAGTGTAATAAGGAGGATTATGTACAGTGAGCTGGTCATTATTGCACATAAGCTCTGACAGGGTGAATGGAGACCCCAGCAGGATTATCCCTGCATTGTAAATATGTCTACATGTAGAGGCTTGAGCAGCTGCCAGTATGTATTTGCTAGTGATAGCAAACTATATTCCTCGGGTGCCAGCTGTGCTGGTGCTGCTCTCCATCATGTTAAAAAGCAGACTGGAGTCTTTCTTTATGGCCTTACTGGGATCATTTTTCTCCCATCAGGGATCAGCTCTGCACTTGGTACATAGTGCTGATGGTGCAGCTAAGCACTCACCACACTGTGCTACAATATGTCTGAGCTTTGTTTCAACTTCTCCCTTCATCCTGTTTTAAACACCCGATAACAAGCTGTTGTATTGCAACGTACAGGGGTTTGAGAGTCAAACAGCAAAACAGTGTCACAGGAGAGCCTGTCCATTGTTCAAAAAGCTTTATTCAATCTGAAAAAAAAACAAAACAACAAAAACGTGGCATTTGTCCTGCTATGATTTTCGGACAACAAAAACGTCCTCATGCAGAGACGCTGAATTCAGGAGCATCGGCGTGTTTTGTACAACTTTGCTGTCTGCAAGCTGCTCTCACCGTCACCATTGACATCTACAGGTCATTGGCATAAGCAGACACACTATTAGCAACAGTAATGTAACACAGTATATAAACCTTTTTATTTTCAGAGCTGCTTTCTCAAATAATAATAATAATAATAATAATAATAATAAAGGCATTCAGTGTAATAAAAGTCTCTAGAATGACTCAGAAAATAGAGTAAAGTATGACTACTTTACTTTACGGTCAATGCTGTTAATTAAACTGTATGTTTTAGCATTGAGGTCATAGTTGGGGATGGTACTGATACTGAATGTTTTTCAAAGGTCTTTCTAATTTAACCTCCTCATGACTGTAAATAGAGGGGGAGAGAATAGAAATGCCTGATTTAACATTGTCCAGTTCAACACCTTTAACTATGATCTCAGTATAAAACATATCTGGATTTAACAACACAATCTGAACATGGTAGACGCTACTGTCGAGCTTTTGTATTGAATTGATATATTGTCAAAGTGTGACAAATAAAGTGGCTATAGACGGTTTGGTCCTACTGCTAGGTTTTTAATTCTGTATGAAGTCTTGATAAGGTTCTAAAAGAAACATTTCTATGAATAAATATACACAGAACAGAAAGTGTACAGGTCTAAGTAACTAAAAGAACCAAGCTTGCAAATACCGAGCCATTGAATTTGTTCTTGCAGATAAATTGAAATCCACTCGTTTAAATAGACATATTTTAACAATTCTAACTATCATCGGTGGTTTTCATCACTCTGTTTATGTCTGCGCACTGTCTGGGTTAAAGGGGTCTCTACTGTCACGTTTTCTGTGATGTGTGACTATTTAATGGTGTTTTCAAATCTATTACTACTATTTGTTTATATGGCAAATTATAAAAAAGATTTTTTTTTTCATACTATATAATTGTGATATTTACTGTCTACAGTGAAATAACTTTTTTCTCAATGTCTATATGATGACTTATTTGGTACACACTATACTATAAAAATATGGTGTGATATACTGATTTTTTTTAACATATTACTTCATAACTTTTTTTATGACATAGTAATGTGTTATGAGTTTTAATGTTGTGAGTGATTTCCAAAATGGAGTACTAACTTTTTTTTTAACAATTGTAATGATGTACTATTTACAGTGATTCCACACTGTTTTTTTTTGACATACTACATACTATTTTTTTTTCAAGTTATTATCAGTATCATACTATACAACATTTTTTTTGTGATATCCTAAACAACATGCGTATGACCCTTTTTAAGAATTTTTTAAATGACATACTATAGAAAAACATTTCATGCTAAAATATGACATTTTCACCAATTTTTGAACAAAATGGTATGGTATGACATTTTGATAATTTTTTAATGACATGCTGAAATATGCAGTGTGATCAATTTTTGAATAAATGCTGTAGTGTAACGTTATCACCATTTTTTGAAGGGAGTGCTGTAGTGTGACATTTTGACCAATTTTTGAATGACAAAGAATGATATGACATTTTGATCAATTGTTAAAATATGACGTTTTGATCAGTTTTCGCACAAACATGCTATAGTATGACATTTTGATCTATTTTTTTATGACATGCTATAGTATGACATTTTTAAAGATTTTTGAAAGACGTGCTATAGTATGACGTTTTAACCAATTTTTGAACAACGAGCTTTAAAATGATGTTTTAACAAATTTTTGAATGACACAATATTGTGTGACCGCAATCTATAGTGGTTCAAAAAATTTGATTAAGTGTAATAGTATAGTATGTCTACCAAAGTAATGAAATAAATTCATAGTGAAGTATGTTATCAAAAATCATGATAGAATATCATAAAATAGTACATCTTCCAATATCACAAAAGAACGTTATAGTGAAGCATGTCCTCAAAAATATGAAAAAACCTCATGCACTAGTTTGTCACCAAAAATCATTAATAAACATAATATAGTATTTCGTCAAAAACAATGAAAAAATATCAAAGCATTGAATGCCATCCACAATCACAAAAAGTGTAGTATATTGTAAAAAAAGATCCATAAACATGATAAAATGTCATGTT
>NC_056476.1:22747161-22907144 GCF_008729295.1 Plectropomus leopardus | reverse complement strand
AATAGTAAAACTTTTCTTAACAAGGTTACAAAATGCTTTTCACTTTTCTCCTAAGTAGTGAAATTTTGTTCTAGTGCATATAACAGTTATTCAGGACACGTACAGAGGGTTTGGGGATCCTCTGCCAGAAATTTGAGCATCAAACACTTTCAACACGGCTGTGGCTCAGAGGTAGAGTGGGTCTTGCCCAGGTATCCTCTGGCAAGATACTGAACCCCAAAATGCTCCTGATGGCTATTCTATCCACTGTGTGCATGCATGTGAATGGCGGCGCCTTGAACGATCACTTTAGCTACCAGTGTTTGAATGTGTGTGTGTCAATGGATTAATGTGACTTGTAGTGTAAAACGGCTTTGAGTGGTCAAAATGACAAGTGCTACATTTACCATTAATCGTTGTGCCATAGTTTGCTCCTTTTCTGCATCAATTTAAGGTTGAAATGTCTTACTTTGTCAATATAAACGTCCTATATGACAGTTAGTTTCATAATTAGATTAGTTTTTTCATTCATTCATTATCTGTAACTACTTATCCTGTTTGGGGAATGAGATGGCATCCACCCTGGACAGGTTGCCAGACCTTCACAGGCACACAGAGATGGACAACCATTGATGCTCACATTCACAACTACAGCCCATAAGAGTCACCAATTAACCTGCATGTCTTTGGACTGTGGGGGAAAGCTGGAAAACAGGAGAGAACCCCTGCTGACATGGGGAAAATGAAAAATATTGAGGGTGACATGTCACCTCCGCAACCCTCTAAAATCTACACCTATACATGCATAACATTTTAGAGTTAAAAGATGAATGAGCTGACTGGGCCTGCATCTGGTGATGGTCCCCTCTCTGACAGCCGAAACAAGGAAAGAGAGACCATTTCCGCTGTTTGCACAAGAGTGCCTGTCCTACTTATTGATGTTTTCTTAAGCCGCTATGTGACTATAATAACGTTGGAGTTCTGAAAGCCATTAAGAGGGAGAGAACGGAGAGTGCCGATGTCGAGACATGAGCAAAATAGGAAAAAGTTGTTTCCTTTTTTTCAAAAGGATGTGAGCGGAGGAATAGAGAAAAAAAATAACAGGGTGTGGGTGGGGGGGTATGAAAGCAGCATTTTCCTAATGGGTTTAGATAGCTGCTGACAGAAGAAGAGAGGGAGAAACAAGTTGCTGGATGGAGAGAATGAGAGATTCTCTGAGGGATACCATGTACTCAGTTGAGCATGCTATGAGCCTCGGGGTTAATTAAGAAAAAAAAGGAAAGAGGAAAAGGACATATACTACATAGAAGGAAAAAAAACACAGGCGCTGACTTTTGAAAAAGCAGCTTTTATCTCAGAGAAGACAAACGTAAGGTTAAGAAAGTAGGGAGAGCGATGAAGAGAATGGGGGGGGGGGGGGGCACAAAGATGAAGCCTAATCAGCAAAGGAAGGTGAAGAGACTAATTACGCCTGGGTATAAAGGTAGAATGTGTTAATTTAACCAGCAATTCCTCACATCTAAAGAACCTTGCTCTCCTTTAGAATAAACACAGTCAGTATTTCAGATGTCAACTGCTTATTAAAATGTAATGGCTTTCATTCAGCTATAACACACATTATACACCTGAGGTATTGTGCTGTTAATGTGCCATCCAATGAAAAAGGTCAACATTTTTGCAGAAAATGTGAAGCAAAAACAAAACAATGCCTTGCGGTAAAAAACATGGCTTGTAAATATGCATGTCAAACACTGGTATCCATACCCCCAGGATTACATAATCTCCATAAAAGCCACCTTGGGATTTGACACATATGTTGAGTTAACACTGTCTGTGTAGTGTGTAAATCCAATCTAAGGCTACTCTCCAAATTTATGGTAAGTAAAGTGTACAGCACTTCTGAAACCTGAATGAAACCTGAAGAAACTTGTCATACTAAATATGCAACTGTCGGAGTGCAGAAAAGACAAGATGGAGAGACTGAGTTCAGTCTGTGTAAACTCACTGTTTAATCAGTAACAATAGAGGCTCAGGCCCCTTCTCTCAACTCTGAACTCTGCTTCTTCTACTTCTGCGTTCTTGTGTCCTAACACTGCCTCTGAACAGTAATGCCACACAGGAGTAATACTCTTTTTCCTTCAGAGTTAGTGTGTGTGTGTGTGTGTATTTTTATTTTATTTTATATTTTTTTAATGTGGGGAAACCCGTTAGAAATAGGCCTAGACTCCTTTCCCACTCCCAGCAGATGATCATCCCTTTCTGTTTTTTTTCTGTTGTGTCACATTTGACAACACGGACAGGCCGGAAAGCATTTTAGTAAGACATAAAGCAGTATGGAGGCCAGTGAGAATGTTACAGTTGTATCTTCTTTTTGTCTGTCTTACTTATTTGGTCTCTCTCTCAAACTCAGTGCACACTAAATTTTGAACAATGTTTGAGTGTTGCTATGACAGAGACCTACGTTATTGTGCCGCGGCTTATCATTGCATCACGTCATCACTGGCCGCAGCTGGAGCTGATAAATAACCGTTCCCTGGAGTAAATTCTGATTGTGAGCTTTTCTTTTAAATACAAAGGGCAAATGTTGATGGGTGTAAATATTTTTTTTTCCCAGTGGGAAAGGAAAGAAATGTGAAATGAATGTTGTTTTTTTCTGTAATGTATCACTATACTGTACAAACTGGATTAACAGAGATTGTACTACAACGGGTACCAAGTCTGTATGTGGCAACCCATTCACATCCGTATTATTTTGCTGTTAATCTTAAAGAGTATCAAACTATCAGCTGAGCTTAGATATGTTTTAAGTGTTATCAAGTGCTCTCTTCCCACATATCTTTTAAAAGAATAGTGTTCACCGCTCCAGTTGAGTTCTGTACCATAAAGTGTTGAGGCCTTCTGTCAGGACTGTTTATGTTGGCTTTTCCTTTCATGTTTCCTCCATCTGTATTTCAGACACAACCATTCCAGCTGATAACAGCTAACAGTGGCTAACATTCCTGGAACAGTGTGATTAAAAGGAAAGGAAAGCAGGAAAAGTACCAACTGCGGATTTATTTTATTATCTGTTTTACATTTCTATAATAGCGCTTCAATAAAGCTCACTGCAGCATTTTTTTGTTTGTTATTAAGAATGGACTGCACAGTACATACATACACACATACACCCATACCCTGGAGCTAGAATTAATTCAGAGTACTAAACATACATCAACAGTCTTGTTACCTTGGATATCAAAAACGTTTTTGTTTTCACCCATGAATTGAAATTACAAGGCATCAGCAGTATATGATGACAGGAAATGTCCTCACAAATCCATAAATATTTTCATATCACACTAAAGCATCACACTCCTCTAAAACTCAAGTCACGGCTGAGACAGATTATTATTTACTGACACACATCATTATTGCAAACATCTCGGCTTCAAAAACTCATCCCAACGAAATGTGTATAATTCAAGTTTTCCTGCTTTGTGGGTCTGCATGCTGATAGGTTTACTGTAATTGTATGTTCAGCCAAGATATACAGGCTTGAATGCATGTCCAGAGCAGATTGCACACACCAGAGAGCCTTATAAGAGGCTGATTAGACACCTCAAGAGACGAGTGTATTTAAGCTAAGAGGATTTTTTCAATGGAGCCAGTCCAAAATTGACTGGTCCCTATCTTAAGTCTCCAGCAGATGTTGAAAACACAAAACACTGTTTCAGTATCACTTTCTCAAAGAGAAGGTTATTAATCAGAATTTCAAAGACTTTGCTTGAATTGAGGTTGCACTGATTAAACAAAAAATTTAAAAAAAAAAAAAATTTTAAAAATCAGATGTTGCAGGTACAACATCCTGGAAACATTCTTAAAAAAATGCTCCTCTTAAAGATTAGACGACATCCCTAAAAATGGGTTCCTACTGTAACCTAAGTTACTAACATACATATTGCTCATTTTATTCTAGTGCTAAAAAATCATCTATTCAATCAATCAATCAACTATTCACTACAAGTATACAAGACCAGTCATTTAAGTGATGCGTGAACAAAGCACTCCAGAAGCTATTAAAATAACAGGACAAAAACGAATTGTCACTGAACCATTGACTTTAAAGTGAAAATAAAATGCATGGCATACTGCTGACTTATGCTATATTAGACATTTCTGGAAAGAGAAATATGGTGTTAAAAGAAATTCAAAAACAAAACAATGGTATGAGACAGGGTAGAGAATTCACCTTAGCTTAGGGCCAATCTGACAGATAATGCACGCCACAGAGTATAACACTGTAGGTGTAACACTGTTGTGACAGTATTTTCAACAGATGACACATCATGGTTAAGGTAACGTCAGATCTTTGAACGATGCGGCTGAGGCCTTACACTAACCAACACAATTTCAACACAGGTTGCAAAATGAAAGCAGCACATTAGCAGAGCAGCAGCTTCAGTCCTCCATTGCAGTCTTTACAAGATGCATTCAGCAACAGCACTGCCATATAGGTCACTTGTGTCTTGGCAGTGCTCAGAGCTGAACACACAACCATTTTATTTATGGGTGTAAAAAGGAAGTATATAGTAAATAAGTCTTGAAGCTTAAAAACATGTTTTGTTATCCAGACTGTGTAGACAGCTGTATTGAGTAAAATGCAATGTGTCAGACACGCGTTAGAAGGACAACTAATAAAGGAAGCTGTAACACTGTCTGTGTAGACAAGCCTTTTGTTGAATCAACGTGACTTTCCTGAAGACCACTCCACTTGCATATTTTGCTTCACCTGACGGATAAAATCTCAACAGCACTTGATAATGATGAATTTATTTGTACCATATTTCTGGATCAATCAAAAGTATTTGATACATGAAATCAAATAGTTGTTATTATTCTGTAAAGAGCAGAAATAAGATTCTCTTGACACAGAAATTGTATTGCTGAAGTATATGTTTGTGAAAGAAAATATTGGCTTGTCATTCTCACAAAGGGCAGTTACAGTGTGGTGACCCCCAGGGGTCCAGTCTTGGGCCTCTATTGTTCCTCATTATTGAGCCCTTGTATTAAGTAAAGTAGTTAACTCTGGTTTATATGAATGCAGAATGGTTCAAACTAAATAAACAGTCTCTGAATATTACAGAATATAACTTCATTATTTTCAGTAGCAAAAAGACATATTGTAGAAAAAAAAAAAATCAAGGATCTCACTTGAGAATAATGATATGCCTCAATTCCGTCCAACTAAATTCCTTGAGAATATAATTATGCATGTAAAAAAGTAACAACATGCATTTGTACAATTGTGAAATGAAGTTATTTTGTAGACAAGTAATGCCTTAACACCCTTTGCTATCCTTTATTCTATCCTTCTCATATTGCAATACAGTCAGGGCAAGTATATTTCCCACCACTCTTTGCAAAATGTTTTTTGTCAGAATTGCAACCCATTTAAATGTTTTCTCCCCACTGGCTTCTCCATTCCAAGAAACTCAACTTCTAACAATATATGATAGTAACATTTTCAACAAATAACAATTTATGGATGGAAATATTCTCCATCACTTCAACCCCTTTTCTAAAAGTCTTTCTCTCTCTCTCTCTCTCTCTCACTCTTGCTCAACTGGACTGCTGTCCTCCAAAACATCTCACACAAAGAGGCCAATTTTCAATCACATATTGAGCCCTAACTCTTTTTCTCATTTGATTAAAACGTTCTCCTCCTAAAGTCATTCAGTAAATAATACTATCCAAACATCAATGTATTTGTGTCATTAAAAACCCTACCACAAACACTACCACCAACTTAAAAGGCAAATGTAAGCAACAAGATTAAGTATTCTCTTACAGTTTTCATACCTTGTTGTGAAAATAGAACATCTTTACATCTCTGACCAAAACAAATGAAAAACGCATTCTTATTATTTATGTATTTAAAGGCAGGGATGATGGCACCTGGCTCATATAACCACATGGCACATTGATGTGAGGAGTCATGCAGGGCGATGGCCCCAGGCTTCACGTTTGACAACTCAGACTCCCTTTAATCACAAGTACAGAGGACTGCTCAAATGTGTCAACACTAGCACAAATGCCACTGTCAAAAGGAACTCATTAGTGTCATCAGATGTATCGATGAGGCCAATAAAACACAACCTCCGGGTTTTCGGGACATATTGTCAAATTCCTCAAAAAAATCTGCTCTGAGCTGACAGATCTGTTTTTGCTTCTATGGGTGACCACTGGCACGAATCAACGGGGACCATTAGTCATCAGTGAAAAAAACTCTATATAAAGGGCCTGCACTCACCTTTGAACACGAGACGGAGGAGCAAAAACACCATGTTTTGGTGGGCAGGTGAAGTACCTCACTCCTCCCACTGATCCATCGTTCTTACCACTTGGCTTGTCCAGTTCAATGCCCAACCAGAGTCCTGCAAGGACAGAAAGACAGACAAACCAGAAATAAAACATTCTGTCAAGCAACCATTGAAAGATAAATGCATACAGTGGTGAATGAAGTACCTGAAAGTGATACTTGAGTAAAATGTACAGATATCTTACCAGAAAATGACTTTGGTAGAAGTTAAAGTCGTAAATTGGAATATTACTTCAGTAAAAGTCTAAAAGTATCTGATATTTACTGTACTTACGTGAGAAGAGCAATTTTATGATATTAAATGTACTTAAGTATTGAAATAAAAGTACAAGTAAATACTGTTAATAAAAAAACAGTCAGAACTTTGCTAATTTTTAAGTTGATTTCTTTGTAACATACACCATTTTAAAAAGGGAGTGTACATTACACTTGAAGAAAAACAAAGTCTTTTTTACAACTCAGGATTTAAAGGACAAAATTCATTTTTTTCTTCACTCCCATTCCTTCATTTGTCTATTTGTTCCTTCCTTCCTTCCTATTTTATAGTAAGTAACTAAGATGCTAAGGGAAATGTATTGGAGTAAAAATATCTATTTAATTTAGGAAATGCAGTGGAGTAAAAGCAAACGTTGACAGAGAAATAAAAACTCAAGTAACACAAATACTCCCAAACAATACTTACGTACTGCAACAAAGTATATTAATTAGTTACATTACACCACTGATTACACATCAAATGGCCTAAGAAGAGAGATCCACCTTAAAGGAATACTTCACCTCCCAAATTACCATTTGTTTATCAATTACTCACACCGTGTTACGCTGGATTTGCGAAGAAAACATTTTTTCTCGTGCTCCCAGTGAACCATGAAACCAAAAACAGCAATGCTTATTGATGAATTAAAATCACTGATGACCACATTTAACAACAGTAAGACTATATTAAACACATTTTGTAACAAAATCCAGGTCCATGTATCCAGTCTTTTGCTCAGTGCTTCCCAAACACACTGTATTACCTTGCCGTCAGCTCTTTTTAACCGGGACTAAAAGTTAAACTTGTCTATGCTTTTACTTCCAGTCCCAGTCAGAAAGCGCTGATGGCAAGGCAATGCAGCGTGTTTGGAAAGCACTGAGCATATGATTGGATACATGAGACTTGAATTATACTGCATGAGCTGTGTGAAAATTTGTAAAAGGATGATTTGAAAAGTTTTTTTTTTGTTTGTTTGTTTTCAACAAATTCCACATAACATGGGGTTTACGCATTGGTATACACATGGTATTGGCAGGTGAGGTATTTAAAAAATGTTTGAGTCATGAACAAAGAAAGTAGTGTACTAGTCATTTAATGTTAGCAATTGTAAATATCTGATGTGTTAACACAGCAAGACAATTATGTTTGCATTATGTTTGTTACTGTACACAGCAGAGCTATTAGCTGTTGACTGACAATACAGAATCCAAAGGGTGTTACATCATAAGATGTGTGTGCCACATAAAGAAATAGACACAATGTTAAAAAAAAAAGTCAATTTAGTGAGAAGATTTCAGAAAGAAGAGCTGCTTTTGGTGTAAACACGAAGGCCTCATTGCTCTCAGGCTGAGATAACAAGGCATAGCTAGCACTGATTTAAGAGCATCAAAGGGAACTTAAGGCTGAAATCCCCTCAAACATGATCCTCAGCGGTGTGAGATATGTAAGTACTTATTCATACATGAACCATGACTGGGCAGAACTACTGTCAAAATGTTAATGTACTGTGAGCTGCCTTCTGTCTGGGTTTTAATGGCTTTTGCTCAACAGCAACTATCTCAGTTCTTATTTTTCAAAAGTATCTTCAGTCCAACTCAAGGCTGGCCGCTGCAATGACTTGTGAGGAGATATTTCTCCCAACATAACTTTGAAATAACGACACTGCACAGATGTTTTAATAATCATGCAAACAATTGATATTTCTTACTACAAAAAGAATAGAGATTAAACTTAAATTTTCAATCCATGGAAACCAAGGAAAACTTTACATTTGAAGACAAAATCCTTGATCCTGATTATTCATTTATCCAGAAACTTGTGAAAATATAAAAAAAACATTGAATATAAGCAATATGTACACAAATAGTCAGCCATATTAACTTTCTGTGTTCATGTTTCTGGAGAAACCTGACTAAATCTGATTCTTTTAATACAAAAAAATTAAAAAGAAAACTCAATTCATTTTTAACTTTGTGATGACAACAAGGTTACCTTAAGCTGTGCAATCACCAGGATTTAATTCATTAAAGTCACAAGCTCACCAGTTTGCTTCCAGGATGCATTTAGAGAAGCACTGAAGAAAACTACCGCAATTCCAATTCTTCACATCTGAACAGACATGATTTATTAAAAGGGACACTTAATATTTTAGTCCTTAAAGGCCTTATTTTAGATATTTGCAATACTCTTAAATGCCATATAACCACCACTAATAAAGCTGAAACTTTTCCAGAGAGTACAGTTTAGCCCTCTTGGAGCTTCACGTAAGATTCAACACATTTAGTGTATGCAAGTAAACAGAGGTCAAATTATTCATATAGTTCATTATATAAGAACTGTGCAGTCTACTGTTTCAGTATTGTAACTTGTTGGTAATTATAAAATAATGATTTCATTTTTTTAAGAATGTGGGGTTTAATCATACATCTGAACAACACAACTAAAGTTATGAGACAAAATGATGTTGATATACATTCATTGTGCATAATTGACGGAATATTCCTGGCAAATTAAACCTCAGAGAGCATTTCAATGTGACTGTGCATCTTTCACCTTTCAAATAATGCAATTTACCACAATTTACAATTCACATTAGAGATAAGTTGATGTTTTTTATGGAAATTAGACTGGATAACATCTTTGTGCTAATGATTCAGGCAAATGATTGAAGTGCCATCCTGATTACACAGATGAAAAGCATCGCTGCAAAGCATCTACCAAATAAAGAGTGGATTAATGGTGAAATATCAAAGAGATTTCAACTTTCAAATCTTTGCAGAGAGGGCAACAACTTTTAACAACTGACCTGGAGCAAAGCTGGTCTTTCCATAGAACTGGACTACACCAGTTCTCTGGCCTACCACCAGTACCCTCTCCCCAAGGCGCAACTCAGGGCCTCCACACACAGAGCTACTAGCTGAGGGGGTTCGACTTCGAAGACCTGGGAGAGATGAACAAAGAGTGTTACTCATGTGATCATTACTGCCCTGAATTTGATTCCACTGGATCTGTATGAACATGAAAAAAATCCGAAATAATGCAGATCTGTATTTAAGTGTTTACACAATACAGTATACACCAATCACCAAAAAATTAAAAACCACTGACAGGTAAAGCGATTAACATTAATCATCTAGTAACAATGCAATTTTCTGTTGGGAAACCTTTGGTCCTGGCTTTTATGTGGATGCCATCTATGTGCTCCATCCACCCAAATAATGCTGCAGACCCAGTTCACCCCTCATGGCATCCCATATTAGTGCACATAAAAAATGTAATTTACGTAATTTGGCAATGTTTTGCTGGCTCTTGGCACTGAACTACAGCTGGTCTTCCCCATTTTCATAGTGCCCACCAACCATGGCTCCACCACCACCACAGACTATGCTAGGAGTTCATCCAAAGATACACCCATCCTTCTCTCTACCTCTATATCAAACTTGAAATGTAATACGATCAAACAGTCAAACTAGGCAGTGCTTAACAAACAAAAAACAAGTTTACTGCATTGCCCATTTCTTGCCTCAAACATTTTTAGAAACATGCACTGTCATGCTGGTGGGGGGGGCACTACCGTTGAGGAATGCAATTGCCAAGAGAGAGGGTATTGGTCTGTAACAATTTTTGGGTGGAAATTTGTGTCAGATGGCATCCATATGAATGCCAGAACCCAAGGTTTCACAGTAGTAATGAAATGATCAATGATATTCACTTCACCAACTGGTAGTTTTTGTGTTTTGGATTATCGGTGTATAAAGTCTAACAATACAGACCTGTAGTAGTAAGTGCACTGGTGTCAGGTGAAGAGCGGAGCGCCGGTGACGGCGTGGTTCTTGGACTCAAGGAAGCACGCTCCCGTCGCTGTCTGGGAGGAAGACGTTGCCTTGGCAGTGGACGAGGCCGGGCACCTGGCCCATGCCGAGAGTCCAGTGAAGAGGAGGAGGAGGAGAGAGAGCGGGAGAGAACACCTGTGGTGAAATTGACACAGAGGAAGTAAGTGGCAAGAAACACAGAAAAGCAATTTAAGGAAAGAACCCAAAACAAGTGACTGAAACAGAACACACAATCAAAAGTGAACTAATAAAACCTAACCACTGCATCTACTTGTGGGCCCCACTTTTGGGACACTAGCTGTAAATGTTGATATCAATTTTGTCGCCTAAAATCACACGGCACAAACTGTGTGCCTCCCCTCTTAATGCTGAACCCATCATCCATCCATTCATGCTTTTTTCGGGGACTTTTGTAATTCCATTGAAATAATGAATCTCAGCCCATTATTCATTTTTTCCATTTTCCTCTTCTGAATGTGACAGCGCCAACAGCACTCAGATCCAGACAATTACCACTGTAGTTTCTTCAGAAATCCAAGCAGCTGTGTCACATGATTCTATGGCAGCACAAATCAACGGAGCACAGTCTGTTCAAGTTGCTTGTCCTGTTATCAAGGTCCAATTACCGGCCAACATGCTAAACCACTTCAAATTGGAGAGAATGATAGAGGAGGGGGGGGTGCCCAATTTCATTCTAAAGAAGCCATTTGGACACAGGACCTCATTAAGCTTTTAACTTTCACAGACCTTCACAGGCCATAAGTTCATTAAATGCCCAACTCTTAGAGGCTAATTGATTAAATCTGTGCCAAACTGATTTAAGTTAGAGAGAAGATTCAGCTACAAACAAATTGGAAACCAGAGAGTGACGGGGAAAAAACTTTGTAACCTTTGGTAAAACTTGTTTCCGACAGTAAGCCTTAGCCAAAGGGCCTCCATGATTGGGCAACAATACACAGAAATCCCATTTGAAGCAGCTGATTGTGTCATTGCTTCTGAGTTAATCAGTCCCTCATTGCCTTAACTGATTACTGGGACTGTGTTCACTGTGCATGAAACTAAAGCCGAATAGCTGCAAGTATGTTGTGTTTTCAGGTTGTGGAAAATATCAGCAATTCAGATTATTTGTGTTTCACAGCACTCAATAAAATAGGATTTTCTGCATTTATCATAAATTGTGTTATAGTGACAAATGAAATGAAATACAGTACTTTTTTTCTAAAGCCACTGATGTTACTGTTCGACTACCCATGAATGGATTATGATGTTGGATTCATGTATTAAGGCGCACTTATGATCAGAGACAGTCGATGTGTGGAAGTAGAGTTTGACAGTTTCCATCGTTTTAACCAAAGAGAGATTATAGTAACTCACTCCCACACCTCATTCTCTGATATATAGTGCGTTAAAGGCCACTCAGCTGTAACTGCAGTACCTGTCTTTGTCACTGAGGCGTCTCCCTCTGTGCCCTGATGGGGACCAGGTGGACTTTTTTGATTATCAAGGGTTTTTTTGACAGATGGAGACAAACCTTTCCACCCACACACACACACAGACAAAAGAGACACAGTGACTAAGTTTCAACATAGACATCAATATTCATCACAGTAAGGTCTGGATGACTGAAATTATGAAAATGTGCATTTATATTCTTAAATTTTACATCTGGAATAAGCTAAACTAGGATCTTACGCAGGATTCACTCTGAACACATACGCTGATTTTCTGTGGAGTGCTGCCTGCTTCCTTACAGCGCCCATGTTAACCAAGTGGGCTGTCCACAGTGGAGATGTTGCAGAACCAAACACTGCTGTCCGCCAGCGATCTGCAGCACTAGTTTCAGCGTCTGATCTATTTTTACATGAGCCGCAAGCAATTCTAGCAAGAAAATACTGAGAGTCTGTTATGAATGATATAAAGGCCATATAATATATATAGTTGCTAATGAACGTTCCTCCAGTTGACCTATTAGATCATGTACCAAACGAGTCAGCAAGCGGCAAACAGGTTGCATGTCGAACTGTGACAACATGGATAACTTTTTGGCGCATTGTCCGAAATCAGCCCTTGTGGCACAAAAAGGACTGAATGTCGGTATGGTTTGACCGGAGGAGTTTACTACTTGGTATCGGGTTATTTCCATTGATATCTTGAGACGTATTGAGTACTGATACCCAACTAATACAGAGAGGCAGCAGGCAAAGTTTGGGGAATTAAAGAGAATCACAAACGAGGAACTAAGAAAACACAGTGAAGCACTCCATGAGTGGCAGAGTTAAAGGCAGAGACAAAAAAGGCTACAATGACAAGATAAAACACCAAGAGCAGGAGAGTGATGAAATGCAAATGACATTGTTGAGTAGCGATGAAACAGGAATTACTCAAAGGCAATTTTTCTTGATTGAACTAAGACTGTTTCTTTAACTCCAACACACAATAAAAACACTTAAATATGCTGAGACAAGCCTTTACACCCACACAAAAGCCCAAATGACAACGAATAAAAAAGAAAAAAAAAACTCTTCAAAAGGAGTCTTGGTACCGACTCAAATAGCATACATTGAGACTAGCATTTCTTGCAGAAGTAAACATAATTATGTTCTTAACTATAGCACCAAAACTTAAAAACCTCAATCTTTTTATATTGTTTGTTGACTTGAATTAAATTTTCAGTTTAACTGAGAAAAAGCCTTTTAGACTCTGTTCTATTAGAGGCAATAAAGATCAACACGCACGTATCTAGACAGATTTAAGGCAAAAGTAATCACCTCTAATGAGCATTTAAGTTACACATTAATCTGCCCACATTAACTGTTTCACATCGCTCTGAAGTAATTAACATATCACCCAAGTTTGAACTTTATATTGCACTTTGAAAAAGGCATTGGAAAAATCTGAAATCAGCCTGGGATTTATGGATTGCCATTTCAGTTCACATTTAGAGGGAGCTAGGAAACGTTCCCCTTAGAGGCAGAGTTGTGTCTCTCCTTTGAACTCCAAAGACTACATTTCAACTCAGAATACCAAACATTTCTTGTCACTTGACCTTTAGCTTGCAGGGACCTCCTGGCTCTATCTATCCCGTCCACATAGTGACATTCGCTTCAAGTGACAGACTGCAGCACAAACGGAGGCTTTATGAATCAAGCAGTGATGCTTTGTGAGCGTTGTCTATGTTCCCACCGCCCTTTGAGGTCTGAGCTACAGTTGACACACTCTAATAGGGGCCAGCCTGGCATTCTGCTGTGTGGGTCTCTGCTGGTTAGCCAGGCGAGACACTTCCACAATGACCCTTCCAATCTATAGATACACACGAGCGGACTGTCTGCACTGCCGATCCAATGGGACACTAAAACACAGGTGGCTCCCACTGTTTGGGCTATAAATGGCTGACAAAGGCTCTCTGAAAGTGTTTGGCCATAAATTAGGCTGGTTCCTGGGTTGCATGGAGGTGCTGACACACACGCCCTCACATGCATTGCATGCCGCACATACACATTCACATGCGCCTTGTGATGAATGGCTGCCAGGTATTTCAGCCTGTCTATGGCCTAGTTATTAAACCTTGCTTAATTGGACTATCAATCACAGAATTCCACAGACCTCTCTGAGGTATGCTATTCCACTCACGTCCAGATCAACTGGCCTTCAAACCCTTTGAATATTACTTCAATATAATACAGCTGTGAACCAAAGAGGGCGCAAGAACCACAGAAATCTACCAAGACAATGTTCTGAGGTGACTGGACTATATTATGAGAGGACATTAGTCAGGAGTGAAGGAAATGGGCATCCAAGGACTGTGAGAGCAAGGTCCAGTCAGAGAATTTATGCATTGTCCTTTGGCACTGTTTAAGAATCCACTTTTCAAAGTATTCAAGGAAGATTAATATGAAAGCCCGGAAATCCAGCCATGCAGTGACTTAGCTCACAGGAAAGTTACGAAAGCCTCCATTTTGGCACAAAACTCCAGCAAGTGGCCTCATCTGGACACTGTGGGGGCCAGTCTCTCAGCAGTAGGCTAAAAGCCCACTGTGTCAGCATGAGAACTGTCAGTGCAATGACCCACATGGTATCTTAAATGTTCTACTACTATCAATACAGCTACAAAAACTTTTTTAATCACATCAAACACATTTAATTTCCTGAACTTAATACTCCTTTTGTTGAAAAAATTCATAGTTCATGCATATTTAAGATTCAGTTGCTTACTGATGTACTTACTGTTGTATCATTCCAATTATCCCTAAGAGATTTTCTTGTTTATCTGCCTGATTAGGAGACGAAAATGTAAAGTTAAAGCAAAGTGACTTACAAATCTCAATTACAGACTATCACATAGCATTACCTTTATATTACTGATTATGACTGCTGTCACTGGATGCCCCCTGAAGTTGTCAGTCATTGTGTACAGACAATGACAACGCTCTCATCTCGCTTTGAAACAAAAAAAAAAACTTATTTGGTTTGGTAAAGTAGTCCAGTGGCTTGCTGTAACAACCTGCAAAGGTCTGGTTTCACAAGCACAGATGAATTTGTCATAAACCCGAAACACATTTAGTTCAATGAATCACAGAGCAGAAATTACATTAGGAGATATTTAGAGGATTGGAAATGCAATTTTTGAGACTCTCCTCAATTGTTTATCTTTATTGCTTTCAGGAGAGCGTGTCTCCCAGTGGATCCTCCATACTTCAAACCGTGCCAAGAAAAATGTAGAATCAATCCCAGGAATATTCTCTGGACATTTTGTTCAGCACTTTTGCCCCTATAATTTAGAGGATTTTTTGCTAATAATATATTTACTGTACATGTTGACTACATTGAGTTATACAGCAGAGAGAGAGAGACAGGTGTTTTAGGATCATCAGAATGTCACAAACAGTGCGGACACTGTTGTAATCCAGTTAGTGCAGAATGAGGGACCATTACCACCAACAATTTTTAAGGACAGCATCTCAGAGGTAATGAAAAAATGGACAACCAACCACAAGCCGCTGTTTCTATTGATGCTCTTACTCTAAGTCCCAAACTCCCCTAAGTGAGCACACTGGAAGGATTATTTTTCTACTAACAATATAAGAAAGCCATTCATCAGACTAATACTGTTATTTCCAAAATGTTTGTGTTTCTATGAGCTTTTGCAATTCTTCTTTTTTATGTGATATGTGGCCTCTAATAATGTATCCAGTGGTCTCATCCAGGGGACTGTACATGAGATTACCTGTGACAGAAGGAAACAGTTGCCACTGTAACATTTTTTCACCTGTGTTCACAAAGGTTCACACATTTCTTCGCCCCCGGCGTCCTACAGGCTATTCAGCTCAACAGCCTTTGTAGTTTATGCCGTGACTTGATAATTTCAAGTCTTTTTTAATTTACGGCATTGTGTGCCAGAACACCGTAGGCAAACTTATTCTTCCGAAAACTTGTGAGCCTCGCGAAGAAGGTGCAGTGCTCAACCATCCGTAGCTCTCTCATCAAGTAGACCTTACAATTCCTGTATAATGTATCATATGTATCCTCTTTATACCCAACAAACATTTAAACACGTTCGTCTTCATTCAAAGTCAGTGCAAAGTGATAATTAAAATGCGTTCTGAGAGGTGTTATTAAACACCTGACCATATTTGAATCACCAACGAAATCGCCAGGTATGTAAAAGAAGGTCTCAAAATCAGTATTCAGTATTCTCTGATCTGAAACGCTGGGGGCGTGTCTGCTGGAGGAGTGTAGGCCACGGCCAATAGCGGGACTATGCAAATGATGCTTCTCGTTTTTATACTGCTACATTGTCAGGGGCAGTTATGCTGAGTATAGCTCCAGTGTTTCATCGAGCTACGGTTTTAGGCCCACCCAAAAAATCTTAAAACTGGAAAATGGTGAAAAGACAGTCAACCATCTAATTTTCACAATTTAGTACTATATAGGAAAGGGTCTTTGTAACATATTTTCAACAATCATTTTCCAACATTTATAATGTGTTTTGAAACAAATTCACTTTATACAGACTTTAAGTAAAGATCTAAGACTTTTAATGCACTCAAAAGAAATATCTTTCTAAAATTTGTCCACCAGAGCTGCTGCCCTGAACTGCATGCTTATTTCAACACCACATGATGTCTCCAATGTCCATTCCCTGAATTTGGCAGCACATCCAACCAGACTCACACACACACAAGTCAGTTATGATGACAAACCACAATCAGGTCAAGACCCTGGTGACGACGCCAAGCATGCAGATGAGCTTCCCTGAGACAATTTCTGACTGTGCAGATATTCTTCAGTTATGCAAACCACCTGATGCGTCAGCAATTTGGGATGTCTTGTGAGTGTAAATGCTGGATGCAGGAGTCTTTGCCTGGACTGGCTTCATGTGGTTTGTGGTCTTAAGAATGGTTGGATGTACAGCCAAGTTAACAGAAACTGAAATGAAAATTCAGTTCAAGGGCAACAGCTCTGTTGTGTGCATATACATGAAAAAAATATCTGTAACTTAAATCTGTAAAAAGAAAAAGAGCAAAAACCAAAGTATTACATTTAAATTTACAGTATATGTCTTGACTGAATACCCAACATATCAGATGCAGATTTTAATAGAGCAGCAATGTGAAGTGTTGTTGTTCTTTACCTGTATTTATCTTGGAGGTGATGCGAGACACGTCAATGCGACGAGGGGGGCGTATGGGCGTAGACGCCTTCCTGGTGCTGATTTTATGTCTTTCCAAAGGTTTGCTTATCTTGGACAGGGGAGCAAAGATTCCTGAGAAAGAAAAATTGGATTTTCATTCAAGCTACTCTAAATGGTTTGGTTCAAAATGCAGCTGCCAGGCTTTTTTAACAAGAACTTGCCGTCGGTCCCACATTACGCCCATTCTTGATTCCCTCCTTTGACTTCCTGTAAAATTTAGAATAAACTGCAAGACCCTATTTGAGGCACTGCATGATCTTGCCCCCGGTTACATCTTTGATCTCCTTGTTCCTCATTCTACTTCTCGACCACTCCAATCCTCAAGTGTCAGAATTTTATCAATCCCCCACTCTAAATGCAAAACAAAAGGTGATATGCATTTACTGTGCTTGCCCCAACACTTTGGAGCAATTTTCCTGATCCGTCACACTTGCTAAATCATTGAACTGTTTTAAGTGGCTACTAAAAACCCACCTTTACAGGAGAGCCTTTCTATGAGCTTCTTTGTCTATTAAGTTTTTGTTGTAGTTTTGTCTGTCTCTCATTGTGCTGTGTTCCATAATGTCCATATTTTTGTAAGATCTATTTATGCATTTACATTTTGAGATTAAGAGGAGATTAAGGTTGAGATATGCCCCCTTTCAGCAATAGACCAAATTACAATGTTTATTTACCATAACTTTGGGTTGGAAAACCGCTGCGTCCCGTACATATGATCCTACGGCACTGAGCAGACCCTTCTTATATTGATTGGTTTTAGGCCACCTATAAAAGGCCCACCTAAAAAAGTCAATATTAGTTTAAGTATTTGCTATATTTAGAATGTTTTTACTGCTTTACCATGCCAAAAGACAGTACTTTCTGATGGGGATTTTACTCCACCAAACAGCAGAGCTGCTGCTCTACCGCTGCCTCCATCAGCCTTTGTGTGAGGTTAAGCAGAGCAAATATTCAAATATAGTGTGAACCTAAAGTGACACAGATTTTTTTAAGTGGCTAAAATATGTTGTGCACAGCAAATCAGAGCATGCGCGGAATGCCTAGACCAGTTTGGGTCTGACTGAGGTGTATACATCAAAGCTCGATTCTGAACCGAAATATCTAGGTGTCAGTCCGACTACAAGAAATTCAATTCAGTACAATGTCAGACAGGCTAACGTTTACTTTTTCTAACAACCTGTTAACTTGCTGACTGTGTTTTTAAAAAGTGCTACATAAAAAAAGCTATATATACTCTATTTTTTTACTTCTTTACTTCTACACACACAGTCAAGATAAACAGAGTGATGATAAGACGAATGGATAAACAACAGCAAAAGTAACACTGCATATATTAAGTTGAACAGTTTTAATTTACTGACAATTGACAAAAGGTGCACATCTAATTTTATGGGGTGAGTTTCGATACCACCAAAACCTGTTTGGACCAATTAAGTCCTATAAAGTCAATGATGGTCGAGGTAATTGATAGAGCGAGTGGGTGAGTCAATGTGCTCGGCTGTGGCACGACCTACCATGTTTGAGACGACAGGTGAAATACTGAACCCCTGCTACCGAGCCATCGTTCTTCCCCTCTGGTTTGTCGAGCTCCACTCCGGCCCAGAGGCCTCCAGAGAACTCAGTGCTGCCACAGAATCTCAGGCTCCCAACCTGAAAACACATAATTATATACCAAAGAAAGTCAAGGCAAATATAAACACGGTGTGCAAAACAAAAACAAGACCTGGACGGTGCACAGAACAGTGTGTGTGAAATCATTACATCTTTATCCATGCATTATGTCAAGGGCAGAGCCTCAAAAACATTTTGATGTGCCCGTGTTAACTAAAGCAGCAGAAGAGACAAACAATTAAAAGGGAAAACAGAGATCAAAGCATGAGACTGTGCCAGAAAGAGCAGAGAAGATAATAAGAGTTTTGATTAGCCAATCTCTACGACTTGGCACACTCTGATTCTGCTCTCAGCGTACAACAAAAATCTATTAACGGCTCATTCTTTCAGCGCAAACGTCCGACTGGCCAAAAATAAGTATCTTATCATCTACATGTCTGCATCTACGTGAGTTCAGTTTGGACACAGCACAGACTACCACCACAAACAAAAAAATTACTAAGGTATACAGGGATTTAAGAGCCCTGATTAAATGGAGATAACTGGGACTGATAATGGTTGTTAGTGGTTTTCTTGTAGTCACCATTTCTGTGCAATCAATGAAAGTCAGGCTGTTAACAAAAGCTGCTGCTATAATGAGAGGTTATTTTTGTCAGACAAGCAATCATCACAATCACTCTTTTCCTGGGTTCATGTTTAAGCTCCTGATGGCTAGCAGCAGGTCAGTAAGCTTTCCTTTGACACTAAATGGAGGGTAATGGACCACTTGACTGCTAATGTGCAGATGGACGTGTCACACAGTACATAATCATGGACTTGGCACTCTTTAATATACAAGGTTCCCACACATTTTTACTCCTGAATTTTCAAAACTCTTCCAGAAATGTTCCATTATTTAATTTTTAACCTTGTTTCCATGACTTTATTTAAGTTCTACAAATGAGTAGGTGTATAAACACACACTTCCTGGTAATTTACAGATAAGCAAACTGCTAGCACTTACTATCTTAACTTGCAAGTTAGACATTCCTGCCACCAACCAGCTGCATAATAGACCATACTGGTATGTATGGCTATTTCACAAAATATCAAGGCTGCGCTACTTTTAAGGGGGTAAAAAAAACACAGATCCAATCAACAGTCAGGCATCACAGATTTTAAATAACGGATTTTGCACAATGTTCGACAAGTTTCGGGAGTTTTATGGATTAGTTTAAAAGACGGCCAAAATAAAGCATATTTAAAACCTTTCCAAAGCTTTTTATTAATTCCAAAGCAAAACAGTGATCTTAAAATTTTCAAGGAATTTCATGAGCATGGGAACCCTGAATATGGCTCTTCACAGAGAGACTGGCTATGAAAAACGTGTGTTATAGTGCACCGTGCTCCTTTAAAGCTCATGTTGGTAATGCTAGTTAGAGCTTGCAATATGAAGGCAGATGTGTCTGAAGATTCTTGTAGCTTTTAAAGCTTGCTGCTCTCCATTTATCCTTACTTGTCCTATTTTTACCATTAAGCATTTTCTTCAAAATATGTGCAGCAAAGTGGAGTTGTCTGAAAGGTACATGCACAGCATCTTCATAGTAAATTTGAAAATCCTTAAAGCCAGTGTTTACCTTGACAGACAGGTGGAGTTAATTCATACAACTATCCCTGAGCCTAGGACGACTCACTTGTTTGGGTATTTTCAACTTTTTCTATAATTCACACTGCATTATACACGTTAAAAGGTGGCTTACACTGACCATTTCACCTTGTCATCTCTTATCTCATTTTTAGGGCTCCATTCAAATTTAATAAACTCCTCAGCCCCTAGAGTACAAAAAGCCACTCTGATCTAATACGCATCATTTGTCAGGCTCTCTGTCAAAAATTGTAGAATGATTATAATTGTTTTATGCCACAAGAGTGAAAATCAGAACACTGTGTTCTAACAGTCAGGGTTTGCACACATTTTTACCAATGAATTTTCAAAACTTTCTCATAATTTTTTTTTTTTTAGTTTAAAAAAGGTAAACTTATAAGGCAATCACAGGACACAATACTAAGGCTCTGACTCCACTGTGCTAAGACAGGCATTATTAAAAAAAAATGCTTATTTAACATTTGAAAGCCATACATTATTAAACATGCATTTCCCAGGCATTGGCGAATGACTAAACTGCAAGGGCTTGCTACATTTACTCACTCAATAATCACACGGCCAACTAGTTCAATACTAGGACTTCACAATATCGTGTTGCTAGCGTTATTGTGATGTTATCTTGCATGATAAACACATTGCGAAAAATTGTGTTCAGGTATTTTTTGAGTTAGTTAGTTGTAGGAGACTATCAGTAGAAAACACACTTTATTAAACTTTATTAAATATAATTTGTTTTTATTATAGTTTTTTATTGTTAAGTTTAATGTTCAGTTGGTTTAATAAAAGAATTGACTGGAAATGTTTTTTTCTGTCAGTGTTTTAATCCAACTAGCAATTTGTTGTATTTTAACAGTATACTGAAAGCAGCAGAAAACTGAGTACACTTAAATATATATCTATCAATTGCAAGTAATATTGTTATCACAATAATCAATGACATTAACATATTGACTTTCAACTTTCAAATGACTGTCAACAGTAATGCAGTGCAGCACTAGATTTTCAATAAATATTTTGAGCAAAGTTTGTTGCATGTTTGACATGTTTTGGTCTTTTTCTGAATATATTTTTTTAAAAATTTTTTTAAAAAAGCCAAAACAATGAATATTCAAAACTTTAAAAAAAAAAATGCTGTTAATTCAAAACCATTTCCTTGAGTAATGACCTGAAAACATTATTATGTTGCAGTGAAGTTGACCTTTGACCTTTTGAATATAAAATGTCTTGTAGAACCTCATCATAATATCCTATTCAACATTGGTGTGAAATTGTGTTATAATTAATGTATGAATTCCTAAGTTATGGCTAAAAACTTGTTTTGTGTGGTCACAGTGACCCTTGATCATCGAGCTCTAATCCGTTAATTAAGTCCAAGTGGACGTTTGTGCCAAATATGAGGAGACACCCTCAGACCTTCATGAGATATCGTGTTTATGAGAATGAGAAAGTGAAGTCACAGAGACCTTTACCTTTTACCACCAAAATCTAATTAGTTCATCATTGAGTCCAAGTGGACGTTTGTGGCAAATTTGAAAAAAATTGAAAACATAATGCCTCAAGCCACAGTTATCGCTGGCACGGAGGCATAAAAAGCAGCTTGAATAAAGAGCAATGGGTAGCAGCTGTGCCAAAGGACTGCAAAGGCAATTGGACACATTCATCATTTGAACATAAGTCCCGAAAATCATGAATCATGAACAATGTCGCCAACAAGCTCATGTTTAAAAATGTGGATGGTTTGTGGTCACTGTATTATTGGGGTCTATAGTCTATGAGCTGACATGAAACTTAACTTCATTTCCCTTAAGTACTATTACCAATATCATTATCTGGCCTTTTTTTTCATTACTCTGGTAGTTATCTTGCTACACACTTCGACGACAGTGTACGACAACTGTTGCCAGGGCCAAAAGCACAGAGTAGAGCCTAACATAGGGAAACTTCAATGTGTCAAGGTTTGAAGAAGGAATGTGGAAAAAGCCGTTTCCAAGAAGAGCAGAGAATTCCTCATTTTTTCACAGAAATGATGGAAAACCATGGTCACGTTTTTTTCCTCACCTATGTTGGTGCACAAATGATAATATTTGAAGCCACTACCAGGACACAACATACAGGCAGAGACAGAGATGGTGTCTGCAGGCAGTGTAATGGACACAGGGGTCGGTGTTTAGTATGAGTGATGCAGCTGCAAAGATGAGCGCTATAATTAGTCACACTGAGGATTGGAGTAACCTCAGACTTTGCTGAGCTCATCTGCCCAAATAGTTCCAGACTTTTGGTCACATTAATCTCATGTATCTGGGGTTTCTGGCAGAGACTGGAAATGTCAGTGTTAAGTGCAAAGTCAGCTGCAAGTGATGAGAGAAAGGATGTCACGGATATTGCTTAACTGAGCACCTGAGCACGTACTCATTAATTTGAAGCACAAACGGCTGCAACAGTGGTGTCTGGTGATTTTGTGCCAATGGCACAACAGTGGATGTCTCTTTCACCTGCTTTGTTGGATCATTCAGCGAATTCAGGATGGACTGAGCCTGCGCGGTCAGCCTGATGGCTAAAGGCACACATCAGTCATTGGGGGAAAAAAAGCCAGTTTTTGTGAAATTTTGCACGGATTTCTGGGGTTTTCATTGCATTTTGAAGCAAGAGCACTGCGTAGCAAATTGTCAAAGTCCAACTGTGCCGTCGACATAGTTACAAAACTGTAAATTATTTGACCTATGGGGCTAAATCTCCAACGCTTTCAAAGAGCGCTTATTGTCAAAGGGATTACACATGGCTTACACCACCACACCGAAGTTGGGTGGTGAGGATGAGCAGCTACAATAAAGTATTTCTTTGCATCACAGGAAGGAATTGGGCAAAAATAAATTGGTTGTTTGATGAATTTCTTTGCCTAAATTCATGGGTAAATTTTCTTTCCCTGGCTTATTAAAAATAATTGTGTAAATCCACAAATTTCTTGCAGTTGTGGAACATTTCTTGCCAAGTTGCTCATTTCCTTTTTTCTTTGTAAGGAGGAAATCGCACCAATTTCCTCAGGGTTCAAAGTTTTAAATAATTGTGAAAGGCATGTTTAAGCAGCTTAAGAAAAGTGATATCTCTGCAGGTTTCAAAGGCTTTACAGAAATTGTTAAAACATATAGGGTGATTACAGGGTGATTGGTCAAGAGTAGAATAACACTACTAATGTGATTACTTCAGTGTACCCTTTTGTTTATACATTATCAGTTTTCCAACACTTGAGCTAATTGCACTTTTCACCGTTACAGAGAACGAACCATCACAGCAAAGAGAAGAGGATGATCAGCAGGCAAAGAGGAAGAGTTTGAGCATTTTAAAACAACTAACACTCTTACCAAACATTTATCAGAATCACAGTTTTGAGTTGGATGAACTTGAACATGCTCAGTTCATTCTGGCATATCATCAACTTCTATCTGTCAGACATAACCCTGAACGCTGGAAGGATGCCAGCAGGGTGTTGCTTAGCAACTGGAAACTATTTTTCTTGGTCAAAGGCTGAAATAATTGTAAAAAAAACATTAGCCAAAGCCTAATTTTTTTAAGGATAAACCACTGCACAGCTGCATGCCACTGGTGTGATGTGGCTACTGACATGACACCGTTTGTGTATCTTTCTATGTCATTGCTTTCCGTGATATTTATGCAGCGCACTTTAAATTCATGTGCTACTGTTAGTAGACTACAGTAGGTGTTTGTAAGATATGTCAATTCAATCAATAATCCCATGGAAAGAAAGATCAGTGCATTCTCTTCCAGTTCTGAAAAAAGGGCGGGAATTCAACCACAGCCATTTGATGCACAAATCTGCTCTGTGCCTCTGAGTGCACATTTGTGCTGTGTGTGCATTAGTGTGTCTGCTCCCCCTCCTGTACTGCCTCTGTAGTAATACACAGAGAAAAACATTGTTAATTTGAACATTTGTATAACTGCAGGACCAGTGGTTCAGTCAGCCTGTGTGCTTCCAGTTTAGCCCAGTGCTCTGTGTCTTTCACTCAGTGGTGAAAGCAGGTTAGAGAGACGAAGACAGTTAGAAGCGAAGGCCTCCAGATCACAAATGTTTGTCTTCCGCCCATGCCGCCAGCTCTTGGACCTCTATCAACGGATGAGTGGGAAGCTCTGGGGGAGGCCAAACACTGTTAATCTGCACTCACTGCGATGACACACAGCTGGTTGTTTCCCTTCACTGTTCCAATATAAAAGCAGCAGAGTAGCTCTTTATTCACTGTTGAAATCATTAAAAAAGAAGCCAAATCATGTGTAACATTACTACCTTGCTAGCTATCTAACCCTTCACTTTCCAGGGTTGGATTTTGGTTTTGGAATGTGGGTGAAATGTATATCTCCTTCCAATCTTCAGTTAACAAGTATTATTATAACATTTAGCTTGAATTCCACAAAACCAGCCTGAAAATGAAAGAAATCTGAAACTATTGCGGCAGAGTCTCTGGAGCAAAGCCCTGTACTTATCCGACCCTTTTCAGAGCTGGCCAATGCTATGCTATGAATGGCTAATCTACGTTTGAAGGGCAGCACTTAGCAAACAGTCAATTGTAGGAACCTCTCCACATTTGCAGATATACTGTGCAGGATTTTCCTAAGAATAAAACAATGTGTAGAGCAGATTCATACAACAGTAATCTCTCTAAATCACCCACTTATGCCCCCCTAAAAGTGGATGGCAGTGTATTTATTGCCCCCCGCCTGTTATCTCTTGCATTTTTGCTGTGGTTGGGATGTTTATAGGCATGTAGCTCCTCTACCTTGTGTTTTTAGGAGCACCCTCGACGCCTCAATTTGGGAAAACTTAACTAAGAGCGAGAAGGGGACCAGCATCATCACTGTTTTTTCCCCATTGTCCAGTCAGATGAATTGAAAGGTGGACCTTCTGTGGTGGTAATAACAACCAGATGATGGAACACTGTACATGGTTAGTGTTAACTATCTAATTATTTCACAGCAAAATAGCATTTAAGCTAAGGACACAATTAGGTGGTTACCTGGTGGTTATTGGTGGTTACGACAATAATTTTAAAATATTTTTAAAGAAAGACAGGGCAAGCTGCTAAACATGGCCTGTCTGATCAGAGTCTTACTTTGCTTAAGTATCTGATATCACTGCTTCAAATGGAGTGTGGAGCTCTGTTAGATGAGCGATACATTTTCACTGTTAACTGCTTTTCCCATTAAAATTAGCGCATGCACGCAGGTTTTTTAAACACAGACAGACCCACTAAAAATAGGCTTTTGACTGCTTTCTCATTGCCAGTAGAGCAGAGCTGTGTAGATGGCTCTGCAGCTGATGAGTATGCATGTGTGTGTTATTTTTTTTGGTGTGTAACGTTCGATATCACAGACGAACGGCCAACAGGTAAACAGTAGAGAACAGCATGGATAGAGGCCTGTGAAAACTTTATGATAGTTACTTCTCTTTACTTTTCTCTTACTTATTCAGTCTCTTCTTCAAACTTGGCGTAGACTGATTTGAATTGATGTTTTGAATTGATGTTGCGCTGCTTAGGTGAAGATGGATAGTAATTAGTGGTGGCAGGTCATTGCATCTCGCCAGTTAAGGAGCTTAAATTTACATGTTCACCAGGGTGTTGTGTTTCGATCAATGCTGATCAGAGCCGGAGGCGATAAAAACTCATGACTACTGCAGAGCCATTTGACCCGGGTGTGAATGCCAATTGTACACTCTTCCATTGGATTAAAAAGCCAAATGTTAGAAGGTGTTAGCGGGTTTTTGTGCAGTGGAAATGAGAGAGCTCTGTAAGATGAGCGACACATTTTCACAGTGAGTAGAATGTAATAATGGCAGCCCTCTCTCACTGCTGCTGGACATTAGTTTTTTTTCACAGACATTCCCCCTGTAACTACAGATGTGTGCGCTCTTTTGAATCAGCTAATCATTAGGTTGGGAAACATTCCTCTATAGTATCACTTTATTATATGGCAAAAGAAAAAGGACAGGATTTAAAATATAATAGATTTAAAATATTGGCACAGCTTTGAGGAGGACTTAAATACAACCACTGAAGGATTAATGAAGGTATTATTAATGATAATTCTTGCCTTTTGATAGTGACCTACCACACACCTTCTGTCCAGCGATCACCACACGGTCACCTAGTCGGATCCCCATGCTGGCGAGCTGTATCCTGGCCTTATCCGAGAGAACAGGAAGGGACTGGGCTGGCAGTGTGAGGGGCAGAGGGGAGCTGGGTCTGGGTAAAGCCTGTCTCAGCAAAGTCCGCAGCTCTTTGGCCACGGCGGCTGCATCTGCCATCTCCAAGGGCATGTCGAGGGGGTCAGGCACCACGTCTGCTGGGCACTGCCCTTTTTCATTCTGTGAGAAGAGACAAGGAAAAAGCACATAAGATCAATGATACAATGATGAACAAGAAGTGAAATCCATCCAACTTTCTCTTTTTTTTCCTAAACGTAATATAAATGATCAATATTGATAAATATCAAGTGTGGTATCAACCTCATGACAGGCTGCTAGGACATCAAAAAGAAAAACTTTTATTTTTGCTGCCATTTTGGAAAAGTTTAGTTATCGTTTCTATAATGAGGACACTGGGCTTAACAGAATCTTTAATCTCATCTCTGCTCCCAGAACTAAAACCCCCCTCTGTGTGTTTCAAAGCAGCTGATCTGCAGGCACACAACATGGAAGTTTAGTCAAGTGAATCAAAGAGAGTAAAGTCAGTGAGAGGTGAGACAGACTGAGTCAGCAAACCCGAGGGGAAGTGACGGTAGAAGGAAGCCGTGTGACAGACGAGGGAACCTCTGTCTGCTCTACTGTGCTGGAGTAACTGGGGCGCACTCGCATTAGCCATTCCCTCCAGCAATAATAAAACTGGTCTTTGATAAACATCAAAAAGGAGCTTGTCTTTGATTACCAAGGCCTGTTGTTCACATGTAACACCGAGCCAATGTACAAACCACATAATCTGCAACAGTGGCTTCAATAAATGTGTGCCGCTCTGTGTGTAGTCTTTTGAGGCACAATTTCACAGGGATGTTCACAGAAAGAAATGTTTAGTAAAATGTGGATTTTCCTTATTTTTCTTTTTTTTGAGTGAGTATTGAAATCATTCTAATTCTTCCTATTTTTTTTTTTTTTTACAATATTTAACCTATTCATCAGCCTTGCAGATATGAGACAAATGCCTTTGTTACATAACAGCCATACATGGGGTTTATGGGTTTAGATTTGTACCCCCGAATAAATATTTAAGTGATGGCAAATGGACCTGCACTTGTATACTGCTTTTCAAGTCATTCATACACTGGTGATTGAGGCTACCGTACATGGTGCCACCTGTTACTTACTGTTTCATACATTCACACGCACTTACACACTGATGGAACAGCCATCAGGAGCAATTTGGGGTTCAGTATCTTGCTCAGGGATACTTCAAAATATTGACTGGAGGAGCCTGGGTTTGAACTACCAACCTTACGATTAGTGGACAACCTGCTCTCCCTCTGAACCACAGATGCTACAGTAGAGGAGGACTTTTACTTTGAAAAAAGTAAAGACATTAACACCATGAATTAATGCAGCAAAGGCACAAATTAGTGCAGAGGACCCCAAACTCTCCTGCATGTCCTTTCCAATATTAAATCTACAGTCATACCGACAATGGTAGTTAGAGCATATGTTTCATTTTCTTGAAATCTACCCTAAAGAAAATAGTCATATGGTATTTGCAATATTACACTCTTAATATACACTTGGCATCGACTCAGTACAATAATAGGGTAAATAGAAAGACATTATATATTATAATATATTTAAGCCAAGTTATGAGTTATAGTTGGACAATTACAAAAAATACAATTATGCAGCCCTGGGATAAATCCTATCTTTATGGAGATAATGTTCAGTTTTTGTCAACACTGTTGAGGCTCTACTTATCTGCTACTGTATTGTCCACTGTCAAAAGATAGGATGATTGAAAATGATATTATGGTATATTCTGAACCCAGTCAACCCAGTCTGTCATGTAAGTAATCTGACAGTTAGGAAATTTTACAATTTTAAAATTACAAACCACATGTCTTCATCCACATGATGTATAGTTGTATACCAAGCAGTAAGCTTTACCTATCTTAGTTCACCTCAAACACAGCTATGGAATAAAGAGGCATCTAGTTTAAGTAAAAGAAGGATTTCCTCCCAAAATGCATGGCTGTTAGGAATGAACTTTTATTGAACTATTTACTTACAAAGTCATAAGACATCGTAAGTCAACGACAACGCCTGCAGCATCTGTATAAACCTCATGGGAGCTGTACCTGCTGGCAAAACATGATGGAGACAACTTTACTCTACCCACCAAAAATCCAGCACACACTAACAGACTTGTACCAGTGTCTCACTTCAAATCTAAAAGTGAAACAGTCAAGTAAGCAATCCACTACAGCAACCTGCCACTAAATTAAAGTAGGATGAGTTGCCACAACTATTATGGCACAAGATTTGTGGTAAGAGAAGCAGTATTTTATTACTTTTCCATCCTTATAAAAAAAACAAACTTTCCACTGCTCAAATTCAAGGTTAGTTGTGACGAAGCTCTCCTGAACAGGAGAAGAGAAATATCAAAATAAACCATCTCCAAGTCTGACCTTTACTCCAAAGGAAAATAGATTTAAAAGATAAACTATGCAGGATTTAAAAAAAAAGTATACACTCATACAAAAGTAATCCCTCTCACTCATCACTTATGACCCTCGAAAAGTGTGTGGTGGTGTATATATCTGCACAGAACCTGCCCTCTGACTGTATTCTCTTATTTTCTTCCTATTTTGCCATGTTCGCGACGGTCCTGGGCACACAGAGTGCAGGTGAGGACAAAGTAGTAGCCTCATAGTAAGCAGCATACATCCATGAAGATGCAACAAAAATAAAGCTAATACAAGGAGGCAAAATGGCAAGTGGAGTGAATATGTGGTTAGCTTTCATTTATACTGGCGATACTGTTTATAAAAAAGTAGTAGACAATTTCTGCATAGTGTATCTTTAAAGCTGGAGTGTGGAACTTTTGTCTCCCCCTCTGGCAGTGAGTAAATACATAAATACAGAGTACATTTAAATGCACAAAAAAGTCTGGTTTTTGCCCTTAATCCAAAAAAAGACAACCTTTCTACTAAGATGTTTATATGGCCAATGAAAAAGAATATCCCTCTACTATTGCGTTTACATGCAGCCGTGCATTCACCGAATAACATGAACTGACATGTTGTTAATCATGTCAAAAGATGGAAAAGTGGAACGGCTGAAGCCGCTTGTCATTTTGCTTCTTTGCATCAAAATAGGACTTTTTTTTTTAAGTTTCTACCAGTGGTTGATTTGTTGGACCATACAAACACATTCTCCCCCTTTTACTCCCTCAACTTTCTTCTTGAAAAGGTCAGCGCTGCAATATTTGCACAAATCTAGAAACCTGTGATATGCAAGTCTTTCATAATGTTATTTTTAATAGGTTATTTAGGGACAATGCTAATTAACATAGTGGAGCTTCTGCCTGTTACAAGCATGCTGTAGTAACTGATGTTTCACATATAGAGATTATAGCTATTACTAGTTTTTACCTCCTGTCCCTAGTTAGGCTTTTAGTAAAGAAAAAGAAAAAAGGACAAGATATGAAGGTTACATAGCACAGCATGCAGACAATGACAAAAAAGAAGGTATGTTTCTGACCAGAAATGTTGGCTTTACTTTTGCACATGTATCTCTCCCATGACCTTGCAAATTGTTAACCAGTTGGTTTGTGTACAACTTATCCATGACCATTAACAGGCAAGAGACATGTGCCACAAACTGCAGTAAAAACCCAGCTGAGGAGTATATTCTGAATGCACTTGTATACATGCCCTATAAAGCTACTTGAACATGAATAATAACATAACTTCCCACATCTCTTGATCGAAAAATGCTGAATTTGGAAAAAGACCTTATTTGGAATATCTAAATGGAAAATGCTTTTTACTTAACCTGCATCAAATTCAGAATATTGTCAATTTGGAATAATTAGTATGCATGTAAACATAGACACTGTGGACGCATGCTTATAATGTATGCCTGCAGGTGAGTTGCCACATCTCCCCAACCCCCAGGAGCACTCTCTTCAAGTCTTTTTGACTTTAATCCTTCCTCTGAATGCAGAGTTTCTTTCTTTATCTGGAGCATCCTTTCAAGAAACCTTTCTTGGACGATTCTCAGAATTTTGGGTGACAGCTTCAGACATACTCCTAGCTGCCTTTCTAACTGTCAACAACATCAGAATCATGCGCAGGTACAGAAAGCAGCGCAGTGCCAAACAGAAAAGATAACAAAAACTGACAAATCAAACATAAAATGAAAACAAAATTAATCTCTCCCCCTTTTAGTACTAGCTGTTTGGCTGAAAATGCATCCCTGCTAGTGTGCCTGCATGAAAAAGTCGCTACAAACATCCAACACCAAAACTCTGGTATACTGAGAGCTTTCCCTGGCTGTGACAGGATTAATCAGCTTTGTGTGATCTTGTTTGGCTTGAATGTAACAGATGTTCATTTATATATAAAAGTACTGCACACAAGCCACTTTTCTTTGTGTGTCTGTGCATTTTGCAGTGTACTCTCTTGGGTAATGATCAAATTAGTTTACTCAATGTTATGACTTCACACACCCACATGAGTGATCTGTACCTAAACTACTGGCTTAGGTCACAGTAAACATACTGGTCCTTTCAAAATGATCAAGAGGACTACTGGGGGAATAAAAAGAAATGGCAATATCAGCACTTGTGTAGCAGAAGCAACATTTCACTGGGGCTAATTGGAAGCAGGAAAGACTTGATAAACCTTAAATAACAAAGCAGCCAGAAAAATAATCTCTCCTAAATGGAGTTTTCACTATTGCTTGGCATGGTTAGGAACAAGTATCAATTCTTATAACATGGAAGATCTCTAAATGAAGGGTTAAAAAGACAGTGGGTTCATATGCACCAGCATTTTACATGCTGCCTGAGCTTTACAATCACACATTAAAAGATACAGAGCCTCTGCACTCCTCTTTAAGCAAGGACATTATTGGATTATGGTGTGCAGTGCTTTGGTGACCTCCAGTGGGAAAATTAGCGCATACAAAGCACAGGCACCGATTTCTGTTCAGACACAGCTTTACTGCATCGGAAAAATCCTTTTGTTAATATAAAGATAATAATGGCACATTGAGACATGCACATTCTAGTATGGGTAGAAATTTTTGATATATGCGCTACAACAGAGCGTAGAGTCTTGATGCCACATCACCATCTACTGGGAATCTGCTGAACAACCTTCAGTTCAAGGTAACAGTTGATCAGGGCTGCCAGCAAACCCCTCAACCGAGGCTTTAAATGACTGAGAGGCACAAGGCACACAGACTGAGCACTGAGAGATGTTCCAGTGGCAATCTGTGCAAAAAATGTCTGGGAAATTTGTATAGCAAGCAGTTGCCTTTTAGGTGTTATCTGTCAGCTGATTTAGTAAATATACGCAAAGAAAGACTGAATATTTGAAATGGTATAAATGTGAGGCCTGAGAGAGTAAATAAAAAAACTGCAATCTGTTATGTTTTTTAACTGAGCATAAGGAGTTTCTTTTGCAAAGGTCTCCACCAAATCAATTCAAATCTGTAAAGGAGCTCGGATTACATCGCATAAGAGAGGCTTTGAAAATTTGATGGTGGGAAAATTGTGGGAGTGAGTTTTCTATTTCCAGTGCGTCCTGATAGATGACATCTGTGAGTAAATACAGGGGGCGGGAGCAGTATCACGAACACCCACAGTCTAATGAAATCCAATACAATAGCTGCAAAACAAACAACTTCAGTTTATGACGTTCAGTTTTTGTTAAAACGCTGTGAAAAAGTTCAATAACATAACAGCTTTTCATTTTTAGGACTGCATTATATGAGGTGACTTTATAGTAATAAGTTAATAGGCCAACTTATTGTTTTATATACAATTTTAAGAGGGCACTTGTTTGATACTGTGAGGTTTGGGATGGCTAGACAAACTAAGCAAACTAATGATGTCACCTTCAGATACACAGTACATTTATTTTTAATCAAATTAATCAGTTTATTTTTTTAAGTGTATAGCCAATAATACAAATAATCGTTAGCAGTCAGTAATCTTAGTACTGTATTTGGTTACCCTTTAAAGATATAGGTAGGGGACAGACAAATATGAAAAACTTGCCACACTAAAATATACTGTATAAATAATGAAACTTAAAAAAAAAACATTTTAATTGAACTGAAATGAACTGATAAAGCTGCTCAAGAAAAAAAAAATGTTTTTCCATTTGAGAAAGAGAAATATGAAGTCATTACAAGTAATTGTGTGTCGTGATACCCTCCTAGAATTTTTACTATACTGTACCCTTTTCTAAGTTATGAAAATCTGTGATAAAGACAGCAGAACCTTTTCGTGCGGCAGCACTGCAGGCTTGTAATGTAAGAGGGTGTCAGGAGAAAGGCCTGCTGTCATGATGGTTAAGTACAGAAATTAATTAGGATTGTTCAGTATCTCATATTGAAGCTAAATGCCTGCCTTTCTGTAGACAACTACAATACTAAAAAGGAGAACAGGATTACATGTAATAATTGTTTGGATGAAAGGATCAGTTTGGTCAAAACTGCACGATTTTATGTAAGAGAGAGAACAATGTTACTTACTCTAAAAGCAGGGTTGGCTCCGAGCTCCAGGAGACATTTGACAGCTGAGATGCACAGGTTGGACGCAGCGATGTGCAGGGCGGTGCCAAAGTCAAAGTCACTGCAGGTGGCATCTACCTCTACAAAAAAAAGGGCAATCAGGAGGATTTTCAAAATGATTGATGGGATAGACAATTTTCTTGCAGTTACCTCACATTTAGAAACTGAACAAGAAAAAATTAAATCCTTCCCAAGTAGAGATGAAGTAAATATTGCTTCATTAACATCACCTCCATCACATGTTGTATTCAAACAAATTACTGAGAGGAGATTCAAAGCAAGACATGCCAGACTTAATTTGACATGATCATCAGTGCTGGGACAGCAGTTTTTTTTTGTTTTGTTTTTAACATCGGAAACTTAAAGGTGCATAATGAATAGACCAGAAGACAAAGTACCATAGTAAATTAATGTGAAAGAACTTGTGACAATAGAGTTTTTGTCTATGAATCAGATTTACTTAGTTATCTTAGATTTGCTGAGTAAAACCCAGAACCTCAAAACCTAAAAACTGGGCTGATAGGAAAAAAAACACATCAGTTATTCCAATATGCCAGCAAACCTGCATCAGTAAACAGGCTCCAGGTCCCTGGTTGAGTCATTGCTACAGTATCTGTTATCAGGGCCAAAGGAGGTCCTTACTTTAGCTGAAGTGAAGTGGGCCTTACTATCGTTCTGGTCTCTCAGGTGTTTGGATATGCATGCTGTGAGCATTCAGGGTCTGTGATGTTGCCCTATCTAAAATGTTGCTACAATATTCAACCACAAATTAATCAGCTCCTGTACAGTAGCCACACTTATTTTTTTGTACAATATATGTACTGTATATGTATAGTTAAAATCAAATTTTTCACAGTTCATGGCCAGTAACCAATAACCACTGTTATATAACCACAAGCAAAACAACTGATCTCACTAATGACACGTTACATTGTTATAAAATCAGATTTCTGATATGCAATGAAAATTGTGGTGAAATGAATGGGGTTTATGTAATTATTTCATATTTCCACACATGTATAACATATAACACATGTATAAATGCATATATTACTGAATTTGCTCAGTAAATCCTGTATTTGAGGCATCATAACCACATGTTCATTTAGACAGAGCACAGCTTGACCAGCTGTTTGGCCAGAGGTGATAATCATCATGTGCTCTATCACAGGCACAGTAATGCTAAACTGAACACAAAATCAGTGCAACTATGACTCTTGGTGACTTTTAAACTGAAAAGCTGTCTCCAATGCATTTTTGTACCGTGAAGGAAACTGCTCAAGTTGAAACATATTGGTCCATCTATGTATTAATAAAAGTTTTTTAACTACAATCAGAGAGCCTCATTTGTTTTTCAGACTAGCAACTTACACCATGGACTTCTATACAAAGAAAGCTGGACAGCCAGTGTTTTTATGCTTGACAAATAAACTAGATTGAAAACAAATATAGTGCACACAGTTATACAAAATATAATCTATTACAAAAAAGGACCTTAGCACCCTGGCAAAATGTGACTGATATACTAAATGGATAAATGGCTACTAATAATAACATAAAATAAAAATTCATCATTAGGCCCATGAGTTAACAAAGATATCTAAACAGCAATGTATGCTCTGCAGTAACTTGTCTAAATATATGTGTGTAATGTCAGAAAAGAAATTCACACACTCCTGTCTGTGCAGTATTCATTTACTGAGGCAAGCTTTGGGGTCAGGAACCTTTTTCAGACAGACTGCAGTGCACAATGCTTCTCCTGTTATTCTTTGTTTCGCCAAAGCTCCAGCACCATCAACAAAGCCTTATCTGCTGAGCGCTGATTTTTCCAAATTGGACTCAATACTCGTGTGAAATGAGTGATAATTAAAAGAAATGTAATCAATCTGCAGTAAACTACTGCTGCTAGTGTCCAAGTCTTTCCACACTGCAACATCATCGCCTGTATACAATGCCAGCAGGTACACACCAGAGTATCCACTGCAATGTAGAAACCCTTATCACATAATGAAACTTCTCTGTGACACGTACAACCAGAACTGACTGTGAGAATCATAAAGTCCGGCTGCATTGCAGGGATGTAAGAATGGATTGAATGAAACTACAGTGGGTGCACCTAATAAGCTGGCAACTCAGTATGTGTACCACAGGAAAAAGATACATTACTGCAGTCTTAATTGCCACTGCAGCTGGGTATGAAAATAGAAATGTTTGCCCTGTACTGTCTATCGGGGTGACCTTCTCCCCCTCTCCTCTGGTTGGCGCTCTGCGCTCACCTCCAGGCTGGGAGGCGTGCAACACCACCCGGAGAAGCTGGGGCACATCGAAGTAAGCAGCATAGTGCAGAGCCCTCATGTTAGTCCAGCGTGAGCGAAGGTTGGGATCAGCACCCAGGGCGAGGAGCTGCCGAGCAAAGCCGGCTGCTGTCTCTGCATCACCTGAGGAACACAGGAGGGAAACAGGTATGTCAACAGACAATATGTCATCTCTGCAGATGATGTTTTCAAGCAATCCTTCACCCCTCATTTGTATGATAATTACGTATCACGTGTTTCCCTATTGAATTTATAAGTACAACATGTTTTTCTTGTATTCCTCTAGTGAAAGAAGAATTTAGATTAGATTAGATTGTCTTTGCTCAAACAATACAATTGTGCAACACGCAGGTAGGAGCAATAAGCTATAGAAATAATGAAAGAGAGCACATTTTACAAAATAGCTGTGTTCCCTGATACAGTCATTCTGTGTTCATGGTCTTTATGGCACAGGGAATAAAGGACCGACTGTAAATGTTCCGACTGTTTCTTAGGACCCTAAAAATCGACAGCCAGATGGGAGCAGCTCAGACTCTGAGTAATGGATGTCAGGCATCTCCATTTATGTTTGGCCTTCCTGTGTACAGCACTGTCAAATATATTGCTAAGTTGTTTCAAAAAACTGTGGAAATTCTTAGTTTAATAACAGCAAAACTTTATCATACCACCTGCTTACAAAGTTTCGTGCAACTTGTGCAGCATAATCCAAGACTCATTTATCATTCAGTCATACGCTCAGTACTTCCCAAACGTACAGCCCTTTCTGACAGCGAGCTAAACTGAAAGTGAAGCTAATGTTTTCAACACAAATTTAATGCAACATTGGGTGAGTAAATTATATACAAACGGTCACCTAGGGGGTAAAGTATTCCTTTAAGAAGTGCTAATGAATTGCTGCTCATACAGGATCGTGTTCAGTGGTCAGAGTAGCAAGATAACTAACACACAGACGAGACAGAGAACATGTGTATGCACTTTTACAGTCCAGCCGAGAGTGTTTATTCAACACCCTTGGTGATACTAACCGATGCCCGGGGCCCCGGCTTTGCAGCAGTAGTGCAGGAGGCTCATATCCGTCAGTCCGTCTCGATCGTTTACACCGCAGCCTCTCTTTAGGATCTGTGCAAAGACAAGATCTGCAGTGTGTCACTAAGGACCACCAGTGTCACTGTGCAGAAGTATTACATAATAGGCGATAAAGTGAAACGGCAGGGCACTGATCTGATGAATGACAAGCAAGCTGGGCCTCTCATAACTCCACTCATCTTTACATTTGGACCAGGATTGTTGCGCAAACTGACATGGAAACGAGGCATTTATTTCTCAAGGGTAGCAGTTATTAAGTGAGAGTGAGAGAAAATAATCTCCTGCTTTTACCCTTGAGACAAGTGCTTCCCTGCACAACTTACTGCATTGCAGCTATTTTGTGTAACACTGCGTGGAGGTTTGGGGGTGGGTTGGCAGAGGTTTATTTTATTCTTAAGTATTCGAGTGTTTTCAGTTATCACATTCTGTGTGATGCATTTTGTATTGACTTGTGAATAATTCAATTAGCAGAGCTGTGAAATGTGACTTGTACAAACAGAGAAGAGTTTGTATCGGAGCATACAGACTGTTAAAAATGATGGATGGCGTCACCTCATTGCCGATGAGGTCGATGTTCTTCTGAACCTGGGGCACCCACTGCCTGAGGACGGCAAACAGCTCCGGTATGGTGGTGCTGGGATCCAGAAGAACCTCTTTGCACTGCGGCTCACTGGGGTCGAAAAAGGAGAACTCTGGAGGTGGCGAGATGACAAAAATGACAGATACGCTTTAACTGTTATGCAATTCACCTTAAACCTGGGAATCCAAAGCCTCATGTTCTTTTTCACCAGTATATGCATGTGAGGAGAGCACAAGTGAAACTCTGCAGCACAGACATACATTAACTTTCTGCAACACACTGCTCAATCGATTCAATCAAATTAGTAATCTTGGGAAATGCCCTTGCTGTGCTTGCAGAGGCGAATGAAATCAGATGTGACAGCGGATGGCATGCCGCGAACCAAATGAAGCATTAGAGAGCTCGACTGAGGCTGAAAACAAATAGGCTTGGCCTTTCACAGTGAATACCAACGCTTATAATTTAACCAGCGTCCAACCTTTTGCTTTTGCTTTACCGACTGCATTACATTTAAGAGGGGGTCAATTTAAGAGCCATTTGTGTGACTAATAACCACATGATTTCATTCATTTTGTTCAGAGATGAAAAACTGATTGTATGTCAGCACTGCACTCCATTACAGCTGATATACCGATTGCCTGTTTAGGAATAGATAAATCACTGAGGTCAGGGGTCTTCAGTGTTTTTCAGATAAAGGACGCCTTAACTCAAAGAGAGACGGAGCAGGGACCTCCTACATGGATAAAACTGACTTGTACTTGAGACAATTCTCTGACTATTTTCAGGTCTTTTCTCATTTGCAATTGCCTGTAGCTGCTAAGTCAGCAGCAGTTGTAGCATGGATGCACCAGCCTCACCCTCTGCTCCTTCACCACTGGTTTCTGAGGTGGATGGTGTGATAGAGTCTCTTGCTCAAAAAGTTATAAAACGCCCTATTGTGGCTCACAAGAATATTCTTATTCTCAACATAATAACACAGCTAAATGTGTTTCAATAGTACGTAAATGTTTCCTAATGAGTTCATCTAGCTGTTATGGAGAAGTGCTGCACAGTGACTTAGCGTTAGCTAGCTCACAAAATTGCACACGGATTTAGGCCGAACAGTTAACCCTTTGAAACCTGGTCAAATTGGCTTGATTTATTTCAAGAACGAGGACAGGCCGCGTCCTTGTTGCCGCAGGTTTGACTCCGGCCTCGGCCCTTTGCTGCATGTTATCCCCTCTCTCTCTCACTGTCCTTTCAAAAAAAGGCAAAGAGTCCAAAAAAATATATATATATTTTTTTAAAGGCAATAAGCAACTTAAGAAAAAATTACCCATAAATCAGCAAGAAATCTGTAAAAAAAATTTAAAAAAAAAAAAAGTACAAGAAAATGAACTGGAAATAAGTGGAAAAAAAAAAAGAAATGACCTGAAAACGCTGCTGAAAAGTTAGTGTTCTGGACATCTTTCCCTAGTTTTATTTAAGAAGTTATTTTCTAAATCTACCAATTTCTTACAATTTGCAAGATATTTCTCGCTAAGTTTGCCTTTTACCTATGTTTTTGAGAGAAATCAAACCAATTTGCTCAGGGTTCAAAGGTTTAAACACTTGTGAAAGGCATCTGAATGCAGCACTAGAAAAATGATGTCGATCCAGAATTCAAAGGGTTTATGCTGTGTGTTTCATTAATGTTGTGTGTATGCATGTTGTGTACTGTAAATTAAATGGGGTTTATTAAAACGACAATTTATCTTTGCTAATATGTTGGGTTTCGGATAATGTGTATTTTCAGGATTTATTTTCTGACTTCATTATTATTATTATTATTATTATTATCATCATCATCTAACAATATTGTGGCAGCCCCCCTACAGTAACTCTGAGGACCCCATAGGGGTCACGGACCACCTATTGAAGACCTAGGATTTAAGTTGTATACTTTGTCAAACACACTGGAATGCACAAGATTAAAAAATAAGAAAATAAAAAACTAAAACCACCATGTTTACTATTTTAAAAAAAGCTGATATTTCAAAGATCAATCTGTAAGAAATGCATCGTCACTTCATCCACCATCAAAACTGCGTCTAACTATTCACTATATTGAAAATGATGCCCTGATATGATAATAATACTAAATGAGGAGCAAGAAATAGATATCTGCCATCCTAAAACTGGAATCATTGGTCAGAATAGTTATTGAGTGCAGTTTCAGAACTTTTATATCTCATCCCGTCAGCATAATCATCATCATCATCATTGATTATTACCACATGAATCTTGATTAGTCTGGCCAAGTGGTACACTAATCAAAACACTCAGCAATCACAACTTACTGATCAGGTTTTTAGCACGTTGTCAGCTGATCATCATCTTAAATGCAAGGTCGTGAACATTTTTCAGATTCCATTCATAGAGCTGCTGCGTGTACGTTTTTCACAGTCTGTTCACTGGTGCAGTGAGAATGTCACAAAGCTCCACTGCACGTATGTACTGAATGTGTGCATGTGTGTGGGTCCTCACCACAGTCACTGGGCATGGGTGCAGAGGCCACCTGGTGGATAACCGGCCGCTGATGAGTAGAGGCCCAGCCCAGCACAGTTCGTCCCTCAACAGGCTCTGAAACATCCTCCTTTGTCATCTCCCCCTCAGGGCCTGTGGCAAGAACAATATTAGAAGACCTATTCTGAGCACACAAGTAGGTCTCATTTCAACAAAGCAGTGAGAACTCCACTTATTTTATGAGGAGACATGACTCAACTGACGGTTGATTTGGCACCATCCTACTAAAACATTGAGCTTCTCAATTTTCCTCTAAAGGAGGCTTATGTAACTGTGTATTACACTGAAAATTGGGTCTGAATGAATCTCAAGGTGAATTATGCTGGTTAGACAGAAATATATATGCAGTAATATATCACAGAGCCACCAGCCTTAATACTGTTTACACTCCTGTGATAGGCCTTTCATCCTCCCATGATGCTGTTGTATACTGCAGCTTCCAAGTGCAACACGAAAAGTTAGTACACACAGTATGGGACAATTACAATTGCAATATTATCATAATATGATTTGTGTTCTCTCTAGCATTTTATACAAAAGGGGGAGTGATATCACCTGCATACTGAGGTATAGTGTGATCATGTGCAGTATGGTAAATGCATGAGGATTAGGCTATACATCTAAACTAGTATTTCTTTGTCTGGTTGTACGTTCTTTGTCTAGTATTTCTTTACCTTAAGATTTTTTTTAAATCTTAATTGAAAACTATTAGTCACCCATACTTCCTATAAGAATTACACTATAATTATTTCAATAAAAATTTAAATGTGAGCTTTTAATTTCATATTCAATGTTTATATTTTATTAACTGCCAAAAATTTTAACTGCCGAAACAAATGCAGTAACATTCACGTTCACATTTTTGGGTTTCTAACAGAGCTGGTTATCACCAAAAAAAAATGCAATATAGTGCATCCTTAACAAAGTACCAAGTGGTATCAAAACTTCTCCCATCAAAAAATATCTGCATTCCATTCTTTCTGCACTCACATCTAGAAAAAATGACTATTTGTATGGTTTTCCTCACAGCCAATTTCTGCATGCATTCTTCCATGTAACACAACATATGACTGGATATATTTGATGGCATTAGCAGTTCAGCTAGCCAATATGCCACCAAAATGCACAGAAGTCTGGTGCCAAAGAAGTAGAAAAAAAAAGGTATCAAAAGAAGATTTGAAATGGTATTGATATCACTTTAAGGATACTGATATTGGTACTGGTATTGTAATTTCTTAAATAATACCTAGCCCTAGTTTCTACCAAAAATGTTTTGTGTTGGTCTGAGGGTTAATGGTTGAAAAAAAACTTTAAAGGGGGTTTGTTATTGAATAAAGCTTAAGAACCACTGATCTGAACTGTAAAACCAACAAGATCATCTGATATTTCGGGCCTAAGGGTAAGAGACAAAGAAGGTCTGTACTTAAAAAAACTTCAGTGATGTTCTTAAGAGTTTCTAAAGACTTTGTGAGCATATGCTTAACTAGTCTAATCTTGAAGCACTTTATACATTACTCTTAGGACATTTTAAAAAGGAAAACAGGAGGCTGGGGGAGGACAGAAACCTTAACAGGCTGAACTACCAGCACAAACACAGACACAGGCCTAAGCCTGGAAAGGCAACACTGAACCTAAAAGCTCCCAAACCAACCAACACTCACTGTCATCTTCTTCATCCTCTTTCTTGTTGGTCTCCATGAGAGTTTCCCAGTCCAGCTAAGCTAAAATCAAGAGACACAGACTGGTTCCAGTACAACATCTAACCAAGCTGCTTCCCAAAATAACTCCCAAGAACATCGACAGTCCCTTCGCTCTGATTATACCCTGTGATCCCCTCACTCCCAGGTCCAGTGAGCTATTTACAGCCAGTTCTCACTTCTGACTCGCCCCTGCTGGAATGTCACTCTCATTTTTCAGTCGTGTGGACGGCTGACCCCGCTGCCACCTCATCTGACTAGTCAACCATGAGGCCCACGATGCAGAGAATGTGTCTGTGGGGTGACAGTGCAAACAAACACAGAGTATAAGGGCAGCAAAGTGGTGGCTGTGATTAGAGCGACTGTCCTTCACCGTAAAGGCCAGTGTCCAATTCCCCTTGACAGCAGGCATCCACCCCGCTGGAGCACCCACTGGAAAAAAGACTGACTCCCTACCAGCTTCAGAAGACAGAGGTGAAGCCGAACTTCACCTGTGAGATTTCTAAAAAAAAAAAAAATGCATTTTCTCCATTCACTGTACCAGTATAGAGTGCCAGTGGAATGAGTCCTAAAACCCAGAAAAGAGTCATTTTATATCTCCCGGTTCCTTTGAATGGGCACTTTGAATGGCTTTTTGGTTGACTGAAATAACATCCATGGTTAACATAAGCTTAAGGGACTTTTACGTGTTGTGTTATGACATAAAATGCCTCATTAAGTTACCCACAAACTAATTTTGAAGCTTTTATATGTCTAAAGAAAAAGTGGCTGAATAAGACTACAGAACATCATCACTCCAAACTTGGCTTTTACAGCCTTGTTGTGGTGGGTAATGTGGTGGTTTAGTTTGTTTCCTTTTTACTTCTGGAAATTGCATTCAAGCTTCAAAAATCAGAAAAGTGATGTTCATTTGTTTAAGATTATCTTGCTGAGCAAAACCTGCAAGTATCACACACATTTGTTTACCACATAGCTTATTTTCTGCACTAATCCAAAACCTAATGGAAAAATTCTGTTTTTGACAAGGGATCCAGGGCGATGCAATCCTCCACATCAGCCTACAGTAAAACATCATCCCTAAAGCAATCTATAATGGGGTTTCAATATAACATAAACGAAGCTGTAGGCTAAAAAGTAAGTTGCATCCGCCTACAGAACAATGCATCATATTGTAGAAAATACTGCAATGAGAGAAGAGCAATAGGGATGCTGGTAGTCATTTCTACAGCACACAGTAGAAAAAGCACAAGTGTTACTAATAACAATAATGATGCCTCGATTCTACTCAGTTGACCCAGAGAGCCACACCAGTTTGACAGCGAGCCAGCATGTACACCCATGACTGTGAAACTGAAGCAGCTAAATGTAACTCTGCCATCAGTCATTCAACCATTTACACCCGCACTTTTCCCACTATGACATGTCAATATATCTTCTAAGCAAGCGCCTACAGAACTTCTCACCTCATATTTTACCATTTGATTGAATCCATAACGGTCTAATAATCTAACAATACGGTGTCAGCAATGCTAAAGATTTAAGCTTTTATTCTGAGTAGTTTGATTCATATCATGATAGATTTTTTTAGGAATGTTAAAGAGGAAACTTTCATGTTAAAAAATTCACGCAACTTCAAGATTATATCTTGAAAAAATACACTGAAATCAGGATTATTATGACATGGTTTCGTAATTAATTTATTTTAGCCAATAGGAATGATTATATAACACATTGCAGTTTTATGCGGAGTCCAAATCCCAGTGTGGAAACGTTTACATCGCCCAGCTTTAACGCTCAATCAATGCAATACCAGAGTAAAGATTGCCCTTGAGGGCTATATAATCTAATTTTCTAAGCACAATTGCTGAGGGAGGACTAGCTTTTGCAGTATAAAATATAGATAACAACACCAGAACTTCCCAGGAATACCAATTAAACCAATACACTGTATATGATAGCTTTCAACTACCATGGTCTCATGTGTCCTGCACATGGCGGTATAGAGAAAAAAAATGTCTGTTACAGTATTCGATTACAATCCTCTAAAATGAAAGCCTCAAGTGGAAATGATTCATTGAACATGACATGCAGCATCACATGCAAAAAAGACTAGTGGAAGATGTTAGAATTGGTGTTCAGATAGTGTTTCTTCAACTATGAAAAACTTGAACATGCTGGTAAATGGTCACTTAAGCATGTACTATTTACAAATGGTTATTTCTTAAAACATAAAATCACACCACAAGCTAAGACAAAGAAAACCCAAGCATAAACTAAATTTCATTATTTCTAATACCTGAGACAATATGAATTAATTAACTTTATGAACTGGCTCTGGTTTTTTTTTTTATTCTTCATTTACTGGAGGCATGTGAAAGACAAAAGATTGCAAAGGGTCATTTTAGTCAGTTTAGTACCAACTTTTGTGTCATTGAAGAGTGAGAGGAGATATTCGTGATAACTCTCTGAGGTCACTGTCTGTCTGTCTGTCTGTCTGGAGATTAGCACTTTGCAGTGTGACCGGGGACAATGGCCCACTTTTGCAATAAGCCTCTCCTTGTTCGTCAGACTCATTATGTCACGCTACTTTCATCCTCGCAGCTAATGGAGAGACAATACTGTGACATGTTTCAAAGTGATAACTCAAATATTTCGGCACCCATTGCTTTGTGACTACTTATTCAGACATGCAAACTATTTGTCTGTGCGCAGTGTATACGAATCATTTAAATGCCACCTTGAACACTACAATCATTACAATGTAATGCCATAAATTGTTACAACATTTGTTGCAGGACTTTGGCAGGACATAAAAACATGCTAGAACCATAATACCTAGATAAAATATAAAATCAAATGTGAAATCAAGTCACTAAAATACAGTATATGTTGCACTGCGGAGTCTTGACTTTGTTTCAGCATTTTGTAGCTGTCTTAGTAAGCTGGCATTTTTCACAGCAGATATTTTGACTTGTCATAGCAGGAAAAGCTGATAGAAAACAAATTTTTAATAGATTGCTTAGCTCCAAGTGGCCATGTAAACCATGACAGCGAGCCAGCTTGCACAATAACAGGACCCTGTATCTAGCTCACCTAAATGGAATGCAGTCTGTACTAAATATATCATACATTGTAGTTTTATGTGCAGTCAAAATCTCAATGTGAAAATGTTTGCATTTCTCAGTTTTAATGTTCAGTGTAATACCAGAGTTAGGATTGCCTTTGAGAGCAATATAATCTAATTTCCAAGTTCAATTGCTGAGGGAGTGCTAGCTTTAGTGCTGAGAGATATAGATAATAACAGCACTACTTTTCATGAATACCAATTAAATTAATACAGACTTTGTAGCCCCATGTGTCCTGCACATGAAGCTTTAAAGTTAGTAAGACAATCATTTTAAAATATCTGTTAAACTCATAAGGGGCTATGCTGATGTCATGGGGTTGCAGCAGTATAGCGGTTTGAAAGCATACCGTGGTATGAAAATCAACAGTTATCATACCATGTACATTATGTATCGTATTGAAAAAGAATGCGACTGGAAAGAGAAGCTCACCTTTATTTTAGCTATTTTCAAAAGGGAGACTTATTACTTATACTTCCATTTTAAAAAAACTATTTCAAGTTTTAATTATAGTAACAAATCGATTGTTCTACCAGAAGCAAACCTTGTGTTTTGATTCCTTTCAGGTTCATTGTAAGTGATAATAATTATGTGACGAACTCGTGATATTTTCTGAGGCAGTTATCATCGCCCTGTGCAACCCTATGGTCAAAACCCAACTTTAATAAGAAATCCTCAAGCAGAAATGATTCACTGAACATAGCAGGAGATGCTCACACTGTGAAAAGAAACAAACTGTTTTACCTTTTCAAGTGACTGAATGTCAGAGGACATGTTGAGGTCATTTTTTTAATGATTCAACTTACCGTCTCTACTTCACTCAACTTAAAAAGTTAAGTTAAGGCAGCCCGGACACTGACATTTTTATGTTACAAACAAATGTTGTTAACTAGTTTGCTTAGTTCACGTGTCCCTGTAAGCCATGACAGTGAGCCAGCATGCAAAATAATAATGCAGTCAGTTTTAACGTTATCAGTTACAAGCACTACTTGCTGTGATGAGACAAAATGTCTGCAGTGAAAAAGAATATCACATTAAATATAATAACTTCAAAGCCTCTACACACAAATGGTCCACTAGCACAGGTGTTTTTCACTTGGCCTAATGAGACTCCTCAAATATTTTTATTTGCACATGCACTTGGTGACTATTCCCAGCATAACATTACCATAATAGTGACAAAATGTCATGTCTATCATTAGGGATGCATGATAATATCAGCACGTCATCAATATTGGCAGATATCAGCATTAAAATGAAATATCGGAATCAGCCAACATGCTGATTTCTGCAATTATGACAAACCAATTTCTTCCTCTTGGTTTTTTGTAATTGACAAAGTGTACATGTACAAAACATCAATGCTAAATTGGAGGATTTTTTTGTACTTTGAGCAATGAATGAATATCATACACATTGAATAGCACTGTATTTTATGTCTCCATCAGCTGGTATGCGTAATCTGATGTTAATTCCACTACAGAAGAGACTTGATGATCACTACAATGAGGTGAAGGGAAAGTGGAAATATTGATATCGCTTATCAGCCAAATGAGTTATTATATATCAGCATATCGGAAAATAAATCCAATATCGTGCATCCTCTTCAGTTTTATTATTTCTATCATTAGATAAGGTCTAATCACTCTGACCAATTCAAAACACTTGTGTGAATCCCACTCATTTACAACGTTACCACAAAACTCTTCCAAGTTATTTGCAAATGAATACACAGATATTGTTCCACAGTTGGGCAGGATATTCCCTTTATCAGCTTAGATTTAGCTAGGGTTAAGTCATGTTTTGTTTACTGATGAAGACATCATGCTAACTTACTCAGCAGTGACCACTCCCTCATCTCTCAGGTTTGAAGCGTTGAAGGCAACTGAAGCTATGTTAGCTTATCAAATGTTAATAACACTTCTTTAACTGATTATTCAATCAACTTTCTCGCATGACACATCTGTTTTTTATCCCAACATAAGACAACCGACATCAAACTGTTAGCCGGCTAGCATATTTTGTCAAACCGGCTCGCGTTACACTAACGTTACATCGTATTTATTTCAGTCCATAACTGGTAAATATAAGCAGTTAGCAGCCACATATTCTATGCTAATGCATTGTGGAAAAAGTTACCGAGTGAGACGGAGTGCCTTCTCTCTCATGTTCACTCATGTTAGCTCCTCAGAGGTAATGTTATCCAGCACAAATACTGGGCCGAGCACACTGACAGCTTAAAATGCACTTCACGACCAGAAATAGTAAAAACAGCGTACCTTGTTCAACTAACGGTACACAATAAAACATTTACATTACCTTGGCCTTGCTGCTCGTTTCAATTCGCTCATGGGGAAATGACTAGATAGTCAATAAGTTAGCGGATTTAATTTCCGTCAATTCCCACTATGTTGTCCATGGCTAGGGTACATCCGGTTTTGGCATTCGGGTTTCAGAGTAAAGGCGTTTATTGTACGTTTCCGGTCTTCAAAATAAATGTCCGATTAAAAAAGGCGCAAACTTCATGCAATAGAGATTGGATTCAACGGCATGGTATAGTACTGATGAAAATAATTCAGATTTGGGGGAGGGGGGGAGGGTAAAAAATTTTGAGGATGCAAAAATAGGCTAAATCCAAATACTGAAATATCGGTAGGTCTATGTGTAAGTAAGTAAGTAGGCACCTCTCATAGAGAGGACTCACAAAGTGCTTTACAAAGGATAAAGGAAATACAAAATACAATAGAATATAGTATGCAATCAATAAGATAACAATTTAAACACAGAAAACAGGAATGCAATCAATTACAGTCATAAAAATAAAGATAGACATATAGTCAAAAATGTTCGGCAAACGCCTGTCTGAACAGAAGCATTTTTAACTGCTTTTTAGAAATGTCCACAGTGGGCACAGCTCTCAAGTCCTGTGGAAGAGCGTTCCACCATCTCTGTGCAACAGACTCAAAGGCTCTATCACCTTTAGTTTTGAGCCTGGTGTGGGAGACAACCAATAGGCCCCGGTCAGCTGTCTTGGGTTGTCTTTTCAAGGAGAGAATATCTGCACATTTAGCCTATATCTATACTTAATTGTTTTAATTTTTATATGAACTATTTCACTGAATATGACTGGGAAACTCACTTTGATGATACATTGATCTCTTCTAGAGCACCCAAATAACCAATGGAAACTACTCTGAAATAGAAAATACTACACCATATTTGCAAGTAGCACTGTGGAACAGAGGTGGACTGTACATGGAAATACTTTTTTTAGTTCAATGCGTCTTTTATTATTTCTGCAAAAGTCTGGGAGCTACATACACATACTGGGACATAATCAATCTTCCCATTCAGCAGATGTCATGCAGAGTCAGTTGTGTAGGAGGCTGGACAGTGGACACTCAGTGTGGTTTCATCAACCTGAAGAGCCCTCAGCATATCCAGCTACCTCCGTCAAAGACCTTGCCCTTTACTGGTTCACATAAGTCCCACTGGTTCAAGTTTGGGTCAGCTCAGAGTCATTCATCCTTTCACCAACACCCATCACCTTGTGGTTATCTTCTGTAAGTGTGTGTGTGTGTGTGTGTGTGTGTGTGTGTGTGTGTGTGTGTGTGTGTGTGTGTGTGTGTGTGTGTGTGTGTGTGTGTGTGTGTATGAGTGATGGAGGGAGGAAAAAAGCCCTTAGGCCTCAATGTTTTTAGTTAGGTGGTGAAAATAGCTCATAGAGTTATGAAATAAAGAATCTACAGCTTTGAAAAGAAAAAAAGTTGGTAGCATGCACAATGTCACAAACACTGACACGAATAATATCACAAGTCATAGGCTGCTTATAAATGCATTTAGTCTAACAAAGCCTTCCATTATGATTCGCTGTGTTGCTAAGCTGAAGTGTATCTTTTTATATGGTCTTAATTAAATTTATGTTGACTTTATCTCACTGAACACAGCCTAAATTAATGGTGCATGGTATGACTAAATCAATTTCTCACTTGCTGTAAATGTGGGTTAAAAATATGCATGTATGTGAATGAATCTTTATTGGCAACATTTAGTGGTAAGAAGGCAAAGTAGGAAATTGCCCAGGAATGTTCCACAGTATAAATATAAGGAAATGTATAAGGATATCAGCCTTCATAATGTACTTCATAATGTCATAGTCTATATATAATTATACATATTCTTTATGCTGTTACTGTGTAACATTTCTATTCAGTTTCCTATTGTTTAACATTTTAGGACTTACAGTGCAATATTATTAAGTAGGCGTTTTCTATTGCATCTGTAGCATTATGCCAAAAGTGATAGGTGTACAAAGTGTATATAGATTTTCATATTATATTATTTTTATATTATCTTATTTATTTTGTCATTATATCACTCAGTCAGCTATTTCACATTTTCCCCTTGCCTCTGACTCTTGAGCTGTTGTAACACGTGAATTTCTCCAGTATAAAGTCTTATTTGATCATGATCGTGGGTGGTGATGTAGCCATCAAGTGTGTTAATTATGGCTCAGGTGCATTTTATTGTGAAAGTATTGTTATTTGTGCTCGGATCACTGTTTCCATGGAAACGCAAACAAACCGGCTTCAGCACTGGCAGTGATTTCTCTACACTCACTCTGCTCACCTGCGCACAAGCCACGATTTTGATCTGCCTTTCAAAATGGACTTGAACAATGTCAGACGCGTGTCCTCAGCAGGCTACCGGTTACCGGAACCAGCCAACGAGACCAGGCCGACAACGACCCGGCAGCCAGCAGCGGACAGGACGCGCTCCGCGAAAGGAGACGCGGTGTCCGCGAAACAGAATCCAGACAGAAGCGACCCCGTCAAACAGGACCGGGTGTGGAAAGAGATGGTGTGGAGTGAGAGGAGAGGAGTGCGGGAATGGTGAGGGGGACTCTGGTAATCAAACTGTTCTGGCATCTGCCTCAAAACATGTGAAAATCAAGTTTGGGATGTCAGGACTTTTCCACAATATTGATTACAAACCACCTGTGGCAGTTCATATTAATTCAAAGGTCACCAATCTCCTTTGTGGTCCACAGGGAGAAGAACTGGAACTTTCTCAGGAACTATGATCAGCTGGTAAGACTAAATGTGTATATAAACTGGCTTTCTCAAATGTTGAGATTCCTCCTCCTCTCATCAAGAAATATTTCCTGGCACAAAACTTCTGATTATATTCAAATATGGTCTTATATTTCTCAAGGGTTTTTTTTTTGGTAAACATCCTTGCACTCAGTAATATTATGATGTGCATGGAAACCATGAGTAATATTGCCCATTGTTGCATATGCATAGATTTCAGGGTGGGGGCAGGGAGAAAGTCCTCCTCAATATTTAGGACACACTGCAAAGATAAACTTCTTGTTTTAAATAAAAAAAAGTTAGTGTCCAGTCTGCCTTAAATTTTTAAGTTGTCTGAATTTGAGAAGACAAGTTGGATCATATCAAAATTACTTCAACTTGTCTTTTCAAATTAAGTCAACAGTAATTTTAAGGCAGCCTGAGAGTAGGAGAGGAGTTTTATTCTGACAAAATTAGGGGAATTTTCATCTCAACCTGATGCAGACAATGGAGAAAATTGTGCAGAAAACAATCAAATAACCTCTGAATATATACAAATATGGTATAAGAATTTTTCATGAATTTTCACAAATAGCATGGCACTTAATTACACTAAAATGTGCATGGGAACAACATTCTGCATTGTTGCATAGATGTAAATTTAAAGAGAGGATGCATTGGGCGAGCCCCCCTCAATATTTACAACACCATGTACAAATAAACTGTTTGTTTTAGAGAAAAAGAAAAGTTAATGTCCAGGCTGCCTTAAATTTGACTAAATTTAAAAAAGACAGATTGAAACATTTCAAAATTACCTCAACTTGTCTTCTCAAATTCAGTAAGCTTAAGATTCTAAGGTGGTCTGAAAATGGCAGAGGACTTTTATTCTGACAAACTTAGGGACATTTTCACCTTAAACCTGTGCAGAGAAGGCCCAAATTTTCCATTTTAGAATTATAAGGTTCTGTTTACATTCTGAACAGTTTTGAGATATTGAGCTTTTGAGCATGTTTTTCCATTCCAAATAGCAAAATTGGTATGTCCCCTTTTGTTTTCTGAATGAAAAGTCCAAAAGTCTACCTGTGTGCGTATATAGGGGCAGCTGAAGCCAGAGGAGACTTTACCCAGCTACGTGTCACTCTTCTCCGATCGCGTCCCCAACACCACCAATCAGATGTTTGGCAGCAGGCTGTCCACTCCGCTGGGGAGCGATCTGGTCAGACTGGACAGGCTGCTACTCTGGTCTGCAGGCAATCACAAGCGCAAGCAGGATCCAGAGATGCTGCCCTGCTAGACCGCTCTGAAGACAGATTAACCTCATCATCTGGACCTCTGCACATTAGGTCTTTTTTAACCTGGACGCTAAAAAGCGGGGACTGCTGTCCTTATGTGGAGCTTAGATTTTCCTATTTTTTTCTAGTTTGGCATGGTGTGGCACTCACCATAGCTCAGCCTAACTGAGTTTAGATTTCATGTTTCCTTTTGTTATTTTGGTCATTTAATGACAATACAAACATTAAGCCATATCAGGGAGGGAGTCAGGACTAATAAGAAAATGATGTTTGCTCTCCTGCATGCGCTAATTTGCTAGATATACAATCAATTTCATATTGTACTTAATGTGCAGAAATGTCTTCATTTATCCACAGGTTGGATATTTTTTTGCAACAAAAAATGTACATGCACAGAGTACAAAGGCATTTGTTCACTGATACAGACAGGTGAGATGGACAGGGACACCTGCAGATCAGATTCAAGTCATCTGAGCTCCATCAGGTGTTTAATCGGATACTTGATAATCTAACAAGATACCTGATCAAATTTGGATGAGTGAAAGGTTGTAACATCACTACTTTTCTCTGTGCACTCAAATAGCGCTGCAGGGACATGCAAAAAAAAAGTAAGTAGGGTTTAAAAATAGCTCCTTTTCTGCTTATGCTATAGGAATATATCTTATTTTGGTCTTAAATTGGTTATTTTTTTATATTAAATGCTTAAAATAGCTGCTACATATTGTTATATGTTTACCAGGACCTCTAAGCCATTGTTCCATGACAGAGGCATGGAATTACATCAATTGTTCGTGATTTTCATAATGATGTACATGCATCGGCACTTTATTTGAGCAGCAGCATGACTCAGGTTGTTGTAGCCTACTGTAGCAGCTTTAAAAGGCCATTGTGTATATTGTTATGTCATTATAAATCACTGCCTCTTTGCCTTAATTTGAATAAAAATGTTGGCCCCCAATTAATTTGAAAAACTTGTATGATCTGAGTCAAAGTCAGTTTCATTACAATAAAGATTTTAAAGTCTGAACTGATTTTGTCATGGTGCTGTTTTTATCATTCTGTGTCCTCTCTCTAAATGTGACGTTTTTTTGCGGTGCCATGAACACAGCGCAGGTAGAACTGGTTGTGATAAATGATCTGCCAATCCGGTCAGATCAATGGCTGAGAGGAGCATCTGCAACAAGGCATCTGAAAGCAATCTTTTATACCGAACACAATAAAATAAAGTTAGACTTTCAGTATGCCTGGTGTCTGCTGCTCCATTTATGTCAATAGTAGCTCTGCATTACTAGATTGTGTCGCAAGGAATTAAGCATAGTATATATATATATATATATATATATATATATATATATATATATATACGGTCCACCTCAATATATAAAATCAATTTGTGGCGCACATGTTTTAATTGAGGCGTCTGAACAAATAAATGAATTTGTTTCGATGTGTATTGTCTCCCCCACTAAAACTAAGTAGATGAGAACTTTCACTTTCATAAAATTGTAGGCCTCATAAACCCTCCACAAAACGACACTGATGGTGTTGGAAGTTATTACATGTAAAGATGGACAGTTTGTTTTGAGTCATGGTGCGTGGATGCTTTCCATCATGTGCATGCAGAGTAGACTCGGGACTTTTATGTAATTTCCAGACTGTTGAAATGCATACTGATTTAAACGAGAAAAAAGGAAGAGGGGAATCACTGCAAGTTCCGAAATGAAGACTTCAAATGCTTTGGTTCATTTTTTTTAACTTGTGAGCACGACAGGCCAATCAGATTTCAGAGGATGTATGCGGAAGTGAAAAAAGATGCCGGCAGACGGGAAACTGTCAAGTTAGCAGAATTGTAAAAGAAATAAAACAACTTTATCTTCAAAATAAAAGTTTATTTATTTTTCTGTTTGAAGAGTATAGACAAAGTAGCTATTTTCAGACTTTCAATAAAACCACAATCGTATTTTATGTTTTGCTTTTGGATTTTTACCACTTTAAAATCGGCGCGATTTCAAAATAACCTATACTTTCTTTTATTTTGAAAGTTCAAAACTTAAAGGTTTTCTTAATTGATCTACCTTGACACTGGTTTCGGCGCAGCAGCAGCATCTGGGTGCCACTTTTAGCAAAATCCTGTGAGATCTGATAATCCAAAACTCACATTTTGTTATTCCATCCCCAGACAATGGCGGACGATATGTTGTTGCATGCTGCCAATTTCAGCACACTGTTTGTGTGTATGGTGCTGAAATTCCCGCAGATTTTTGTACTGATGAGAGCGAAATCCACGAGTGGAGTCAGCCTCAACAGTCTGCTCCTCGAGTTGATCGGGTATGTGAGTGTGAATGCTGTTAATGATGATGATGAACAATGCAACTTTTGGGGAAAGGAGTGAAATTGTAAACAATATGCTAAAGTTTTCTGTGCAATACTTACTTTCATTTAACTCTGATGTAATTCTGATGAAATGACTTCCTGTTCCGTACTGGTTATACCTCATGTAGAGCGAATCCCACCTCCGAACTCCTTTTGAAATGTTTGTAATTTATTTTTCTTTAACCCTTTAAACTCTGGATCAACATCAGTTTTCTCGTTCTTCTTTCAGACGCCTTTTATAAGCATTTAAATCTCTGAAACATGAGCAAATTTTGCTTGAACTTCTTTTGAAAACATGGGAAAAGGGCAATCAGCAGCTTAGCCTTAAATGTCCCGCGAATTGAAAAATAAAATAATAAAAAAAAAAGGGATAAGAAAATTACCTTAAAATGACTTTAAAATTAGTTACAAAAATTTCAGTAGAATCAGTGGAAAATTATCAAATAGAAATGGCAAGAAAACTACATTTATTGTAATTATATATTTAACATTAGGTTATAGTAAAATATATAACATTATTAATTTTTATTTTAGCAATTTGTTTTAAAAGTTACTTCCTTTCTTTCCTTCTTTTTTGTGTGTGCTTATTTTCAGGTGACTTTCTTTTAACTTTTTTCTATTTTTTCACTAATTTTTGGGCCGTGTCTTGTTAAAGTGGCCACCTCCTTCTCCTCATGTTTTTTTTTTTTAACAGAATCAAACCAATTTGCTTAGGTTTTAGAGAGGTAAACATTATTTAAAACTGCTGCTGCTGAATCCCTAATATATAATGTTAATTACTACCAATTAATAACATATACAAAATAAAACGTTATAAAACCTGTATTAGTGTGCCACTGTCTGCAGGGGAAATGAAGGAAATTCTCATCCTCATACATAGTGATTAGGACGAGGATGTAAAGCCTTTTTTTTCTTACACAAGGTGTGAAATAGGACATGTACAGTAGAGATTGTCTCCTGGAGGATCCCTAACTGAGTTTTGAGGTCCGCAACTGAAAAGCTTTCGAAAAAATTAATCCTCCTGCAAGGGCTTTACACTCACCAGCTGCGTGTTGTTTAGAGAGCTGAGGATTTTGGTTGAATTAATGAGGGCGAGGAAATGTAGCCGCAGTTAGGCCTGTGTATTCTAACATCTGTGTGAAGCAGTGTGAAGCCTGAGGCTAAATCAGTGCAGTGGGTCGGTTCTTGAGTCTGGAACAGGAAGTATTGACACAAAAAAAAAAAGCTATAAATCTGTCTTCAAACCTGCAGTTAGAATTGCCTGTTGGGGTAATGAGACTTGGCCAAACTTTTATTTTTGTGGGTTTTATAAAAGTTCTACTAGGATTGTATTAAGTTTCTGTCTCAATGGCTGTATAATTTCTCAGTGTCTTGTCTCTCCCCGGTGCCTGGCAGTAGCTGCACTCTCCTAAATGTCTCTACTGTGCTGGTGAGCGATAGCCTGCTGTCATTGTGCATGCTACAGTGAAATAGCCAAGCCTTAAAGCTGCATTAGGTATAATGTTTATCTAAAAGTAAAAGCCATTTAGTAAAATATTACATTGGCATCCCTTATGGTAATCAAACTTTACTGTTGCCATTGTCACTGGTGGGAAAAATCAACATTCACACAACACATGACCACATCTCAAAGTGCAATTAATATCTTTTTGCTCCATGGTAGACTTAACTTATACTGTGTCTGCAGGCACTTGAGTGGCTTTGTCTTTTTAAACTCACTTTCCAGTCAGAACAAACACAACCACACAACCTATCAGAGTGTAAAATGAATTTGCTCTTTATGTAAATTACAAGCCACTGTAAGTTGTGCTTCTGATGATGTGCCATAGTCTTGTTCAGATAGACATTAATAGAATTACTCACTGGAACTGAATGTAAGTGCAAAATTCAAATCTCTCTCAACCACTGCTGTCAGTGAGAGCTCTTTTTTTTCTGTGTGAAAAAGCCTTGTGCAGCTTTAACTTGAATTTCGTTGATTGTTTATCGTTATGGCAACTTCACCTCACATCAATTTCTCAGCCATCACTGTACCTACAGAGAGAAACATCCACAAACCAGCAGCCTGACAACAAATTAATTAGGGCTGTGTTTATGCAAGAATGTGACGTGACGATACGATACGATACGATACGATACGATACGATACGATACGATACGATACAATACAATACAGGAGACATATCATTATGGGTCGCAATTCAGTATATTGTAATACTGTAAGCAAGGCAATATATTGTGGCTTTAAAAAATAGGAATACTATCATAGTATCAAGAATATACAACCACATGATAGTAGAACAGCACAGCACTACTTTTTGTACAATCTGACCATCAGAGCAATTCACATTTGCTTATATCAGTAATAAAAAATAAATAAAAGTGATTGCAGGATTCTTAAGGTGAAAAAATTTAACATTAATAATTGATAGTGTTTAGGAGAATCAATATAGTATCACAAATTATAATACTGTGATACTCAAGTCTATTGACATCTCTTACACCCCTAAGATGCATCCAGCTACATTTTAGTGTGGTAAGCTGGATCTTCTGCTGTCGACTACATTTAATTAAAGGCTGAGTTTCTTAAATCCCTTCACATCAGGCTTTGAGTGATTTGTTTTTTTATTTGCCACTCACCCAGTCTCTGCCTTGTTTGCTCTTGAACATTGCTTCTATGTTTCAGCTTAGTTAGTAGTGATTATGATATGACACAGTAATAACCAGACACAATCTACTTTACAGGTACATTGTTTTTGTAACATATCAGATGTACTATGACTACCCTCCTCCAACATACCTGGAATATCCTATCCTCATTGCACAAGGTGAGTTGTCTGAAGTTACATGATATCCTTTTAAAATGTGTCGTGTTTAAATTTTGGTGTGGTTATAACTTTGTAGGCAAATATCATAAATCTGTGTGATAAATATATATTATAGGGCCATACCAAATAAAAAAAAACAATAGAACAACAATATATGTTATTATTTGCAGAATTCCAAAAAACAATTGATTTGAAAATTTGCAAAATATGTATTATTAATAGTCTACTTCGATCCATATTTGTTGGTGTTTAGCCTTTCAAACACATTTCTGATACAGTCAAAAACTTTTTGCATTCCCACTTTTCGCGGACAAACAGGGCATCATACATTACATTTCTTTGTTACAGGAAGTAGATCTCATAAAATAGACTAGTTCATTTAATCCAATTAATCAATTCTAGAATTTTGTATTTCAAAAAACAACAACAGGGTAATATAAAATATGATGAAAAAATGAAAAAAGACATTTGATACAGGCCTAATATATAATATTACATATATCCCAAATATTACATTTTAAAATTATCTATCATATGTCTCTTGTTGGATCTAGATTAGTCCCTGTATGGTGAAATAATTAAAAGGAGACAGACCTCAAATGTGGTAACTAATCTTATCATAGCAAAGCAGACCATCAATTTGATGATTATGTCGCTGTTGTTTAATATCACACACAAGGGTCTGACAGAAAATCAATAGATCACCCTCAGGGTTGACGTGGGCAGCAGCTGATGTCATATGAAAATGTTCTAGTGTCACAGTAATCAGGTTTAGTGTCCTAACAAATGACTTGACATGGGTCTCATTGAGAGGGGCATTCAATCGAATACGACCTTTATTGATCTCTATTTGTAACCATTACTACTGTACTCAAGCTTCTACAGCTGCCCGTATTCACCCCAAGAGCCCCGTTACTGACATCTTAACAATGCAGGACTCTGATATTTTTTGCATCTTTAGAAACAAGTTTGTGACCAGAGATTTTAGATCCTGGGTGAGTTAATGAGACAGTAAGAACTAATATCAGTGCCCCTTGTTCTGTGAAAAGTGCAGTCCATTGATCACGTGTGTTATAATTTGCCCTCTGTCCTCAGATGCCTTTCTTCTGCTCCTGATCTTTCACTACAATGGATGCCTGCGGCAGAGCCTCATCTACACTGTGCTGTATCCTTTCATCACTTTCAAACAGCACAGGATGTGAAAGTGTTCGTTCAGCAGTCAAGACGATCAATGACCCATCGGTCTTTGTTGATACATTTTACAGTACGTCTCGTGTTACTGCCTTAACCTAATGTGTTCAGGTTTGTCGGTGGTTGGAGGCTCCTCACTGTGGAGAAGTGGATCATCGATTTGGCTATGGTAATAGACAACTTCAACATCAATCATAAGTCACAATATGTCACAAAAAAAGCAAAGAGATGGCAAGTCATCAGTCAGGAGTAATGAGGTGGAGATCTGAACAGAGAGTTATCCAGACCTCATTGCACCTGGTGCATCTCAAGAAGAAACCCAGACTTTATAAATGCCAAATGGTCTTGTTGGTTAATGAGATGAATGTGTCTGAATGTGTATTTGCATATAAATAGGTGAGAGCAGTGAACCTGCAACTGCTTTCCACCTAAAAGTTTGTGCAGGCTAACGAAAATGTTTGAAACTTTCAAGCTGAGTTGTAGAGTTACACGGGTCATGAGGTTATATAAACTAGCAGAAACAATGGAGAACGCATTTATATTCAGTCTGACCTCCACTCTCTTCTCAGAGCTTGTGCACATTCATCAGTGCAGCGAGTAAATTTGCCCAACTGCAATGCCTGTGGAGGTCAAAGGACGCTGACCAGGTTAGCGGGCTCTCCTGGGCTATGGCTACCTACACATGTATAGGTGAGTATTACAGTGTGGGCATGAAAGCACACTGGTGCTGGACTTTCACCTTTCCTGGTTTCTCAACATGAAAACTTTAGAGCAGGAATAACGTTTTTTTTTGTTTTTTAAAACTAATGTCCAAATTGACAGACATTTTAGCTGTTTTGCTGTCCACCAGCTCCTAGGAAAATATCTGCCTCTCCAGCTACTAAATGTGCCAGTATGTCTTGCTGTTTGTAAGTGGACAGGTAGCAATACCTGTGAGATTTAACATTGAAAACAGCAAAGGAAAAATTGCTAATAGGAGCCCTGAGAGTGAAACAAAATAGTAGTTTTGGGCTGTAGAACCAATGACTTAAAAGATGTTGAAAAGCTACTTAACAGAGTGCTCCAGGAATGAGTCCCAGAGCCTGTAAATGAGTTAGCATTTTAGCACTCGCGGTTCCCTCATCTCAAAGTCAATGTTTTGTTTTTTTTATGGGTATTTGGTGAAATGCCTGATATAAGGTCTGTGGTTAACGCAAGCTTAAGAGGCTTTCAGGTTTGTTCTTCAATTTAAAATATCGCAGTAAATACGCTACATGTATTTTTTACGCTTTTATGTGAAGCGGTTGCCAGTAAATGGCTAAATGAGACTAAAGACCATCAACACGCCAAACTGGGCTTTACAGCCTCTTGGTGGCAACGTTAGTCATATGCTCATAGCTGTAGCCTAACTTGAGCTTTTCAAAGGGAAAATCCCATTGGATTTTTGAAGAGAGAACCAAGGCGATGTTAACTTCCATGTCAGTCTACAAAAAAGCATCCCTGCGCCCATCTATTACCTCTATAAGGGCGCGTTCATACTTTCTTGACGAAAATAGATTTGTTCCTTTCAAATCTTGTGAGCCCTCTCACTTCCATGTGTCCTTTATGTTGGCATACATACAGCCAACAGACAGGACTAAAGGGCAGACTCAAAAGCTAAAGACAAGAAAAAACTTAGCGATGGATGAGGTCTTAATAATGTTCCTTTTAACCGCGGCAGCATTGTAGGTGGCGGTCATCTATGAGGCCATTGATTCATTCCATTTGGCCGTTTTTTAAATGTCTTTGTTGTCCCCTACGGCAAATCTCGCTTTAACTTTGCTATGATCTCTGGTGGCATTGCTCAGTTTAGTCTGTAACTGTAAGCTTTTGGAAAATGCCACAAATACAGATGAAATAAATATAAGAGTAGGGACAGAAGGCTCCAAAGTGCCTCAAAGTAACTAACATAACTTTCTGCAGTAAAGAGAGACTCAGCTAAGGTCACCATGGTTTGTCGGTATTCAGGAACAAATACAGTACAGTACAGTACTTTTCTGAACCCCAGAAGGACAAAAGAGGACACATACCCGGCAGTGCAAAAGCAGTATTGACTGATAGTCTTGTCATCCTTGATCTCTACATCTCCTCTTTTGTTTATCAGAAGCCTCAAATGCCGTTGTTTTGTGTTGTTCACCACGGTTAACTTTAGGAATATATCTCTCCGTTGCATACTGTAGTAATTGCTGTTGGCTTCTTGAAACCATATTGGCTGACACCCCAAAACTATCGAGTAAATACTGCAGCACCTGGCTAAAGGGAACCAACATCACCATGTTTCTGTTTGTTAAGCTTCTCTGACCAAGCAACAGTAATCAAGGGAGGCACGACTTAGGAAGGGTCAATTTATTATAATGACAAAAAAAAAAAAAAACAATTTTGATTGTAAAGGCTATGGCATTTAATTATCGGCAGGTTTGAAAAGCCGGTGAACACTGTCATGAAATTCTATATTGATAATAACAAAGTCATGTATGGATCGCAAACCTTTGGGAAATGTCTCATTAGAATCAATTAATTCAGGTAAACAAAGTCCTATAAACACCCAGTTTAGTCTGGGATACAATAAATACGTATCAAAAAAGGCGATCTCCACTTTTTAAATGAACATCATCTTCCCGGGTGTCTTATCCTCAAAGTTTGGCATTCCTAATACATTTAGACACGCCTAACCAATTTCTGACTTCTACTTCTCCCCAAAGAGCTGTTACTGTAATGTTTCTGTTCATGAATATGTATAATACTATTTACTCTGCTCCTTATTTAATAAATTAGAAAATTCCACGCTTCATTAATTAAATATTAGATGCTCCCTTTGATAATGAGGATGTCATTAACTCGGCTTCCTCTTTGTTTCAGCGCGAATTTACACCACCGCAGTGACAACTGGAGACATGCAGGGTAAGTTAAACTGAATTAGAAATGACTGTGGGATGTGTGGTATCCCACATAGGAATTTTACGATCTCAATAAACATCTGAAAAAACTATTTAAAAAGATTTATTTGAAGCATTTTGTGTCCTTTGTGACCATTGCCTTTTTGAGGCAGTGTTTGTGTCTCTGTGGGTGTTTTGCAGTCATTTGTGGTCATTTTTTTGTCTCTCTGTAGCTGTTTTGTGCCCATTTTGTGTCTCTTTTAAGCTATTTTTTGTTTTGTTTGTCTCTTTGTTGTCATTTATTGTGTCTCTTTATATGCGTTGTGCAGCCAACCGTGGTCTTTTTTGTCTCTGTAGCTTTTTGTGTCCATTTTGTGTCTTTCTGTAGCCGTTTTTTGTTTGTGGGTTTTTTGTGTCTCTTTCTACCTGTTTTGTAGCCATTTTGGACGTTTTTGTCTCTCTGGAGCTTCTATGTCTCTTTGTGTTTGCTTTGTGTTTCTTTGTAGCTATTCTGTGTCCTTTGTAGCTGTTTTATGTCCCTGTTGTCATTGTGGCCATTTTGCGTTTCTTTGTGTGCCTCTTTGTAGTCGTTTTGTGTCTCGTCATTTGGTCCTATTTTTTTTTTTTTCTCTTTTTTGTAATTTTGTCTCTTTGTAACTGCTTTACTCAGTTTTAATCCGTATGTGGCCATTTTGTCAGTTTTTGTCATTTTGTCTTTGGGGCCATTGTCAACTCTTAGCACACCATGTCTTTAGCACCTATGTCTTCTGCTCATTAGTTTGTGATGTCAAAAACAGTTTCTTCTTGTTAGTGTGTCTGAAGTCTTAGTAAGTTTTGAAGCATAAGTGTGTTAAATAAAATGTCCCTCTTTGTCTCAGTTCTGGTGCGGTTCATCGTCATGACTTCCCTCAACATGTGGGTGCTGCTCACTGTGCTCTACTACCAGAGACGCAGCAGCAGTGCCAAGAAGCAGGAATAAGCTTTAAACCTGCAATTCACTGCCATGTCTTCCAGCTTTGTTTCAGCAGGGATTACTGAGTTACTCTGGACACAGCCAGGACCCAAAACAAAACTGACGAGTAACAACGGTTATGTAAGCGGCTTTCGTAGTACTGACCCGTAAAATGTGCTTTTTTAAAATTGTTTTTACCTCAGTATTGAACCCACACAGCTTTTTATTACATTCCAGTTACTGAAAATCTGTTACGTGTTGTGAGAGCAGAGAACAGTGCTTTTTCATAATGCATGTGATAAAATGTAGTATTATTAGATATGACAGCATAAGCCATGTAAAACTTAAATCTTCCTACTCAGGATATGAAATACTGTATTTTGAAAAGAGTTTCCGAACTATTTTAATAAAGTAAACATTCCAGCTTCTTACATTGTCATAATTTCAGTCAAATGCACTAAAAACTCACCCAGAAAACTTCTTGTATTTGCCTTTTTAAGACAGAAAAATAATTCAAAACCAAAAGGCACATCCATGTCTTTATTGTTGAAGTTGTTATTATTATAGAGCTGTTTGGTAGCAAACATGCAATCTGGATGTAGAGCCCTTAAATACAAAGTGGACAAGGCTGTATAAATAATATAATGTGCACTGTATGGCATGTAAAATATATACTGTGTATATTTATATGTATAAAACATGCTTCTTGGTTAAAGGAGAGCACTCGGTACACACGCACACACACGCACACACACACATAGTTACTCTCCACCTGCTATGTAAGCCACATACACAACAATGTGCCCAAACTCAGAGTTTGGTTACTTTTAATACAAAAATATCAGGACAAAACACTTAGAAAAACTTTCAATGGAATAGTGCTGCTCAGTATGTTGACTCATGGGACATGATTGCATACCTTCATTTTTTTCTGCTTCATATTGGTCATTTTGATTGCTAGGAATGACTAAAAAACTACATTTCTATCAGAGGCCTGCGGGTGACAGCACTTAAGTGTGTGGCCTGAAAAGGCAAACACATGCAAGTTCACTCAGAGCAGTTGGTGATGAAATGGGGCTTTAGTCAAGTATATTTGGATAGAAGTAATACAATGCCTGCGTGTCATCTCTGGTAAAGCCCAGATGTACATTCAAACAACAAAAGGAGCCGAGCTCGGATCAGGAAAGCATTAACGGTGCACCCCTTGAGTTCAGTAAACATTAACCCTCATAACTGACAGTGCAGGTTTGAAAGATTATAGGACTGTGAGGATCTCATGTCAGGGTCTTCATCTAATGCCATTCAGAGCAGGATTCTGTTAAAACCATTAATGCAGTCATACAGACTGGTGATTTAGAGCGTGCCTGAGTCAGAAATCTGAATAAGAGCCACTCGAGGAATTATTTGCTCAAATCCAGGAGCAATATGACACTCTTTCCCCACAGCTGGTTTGCTTAAGTACCTTATTCAAGTTTCTGTGACCTGTGTGGACGCGCACCTGAAAGCAGAATCGTGTGAAGCGAGAAGCTACAATCAGTATGTTAAAGAGTCTGAATAAAAGTACAGATACTGTATCTGGGATCAAGTTCAACAATCTCAGCTGTATTCAGCCAACAAATTACAGAATTTACTATCTTCTATCTGAGTGTAGTGTTCCCCATTAAACCCTTCATATTGTTCACAATCATTAAACGCAAGAAAGTCTTTTCATTTGGCCACAAGAATCCCCAAAAGGTGGTGAGGAGTTTAGAGTTTTCCTGTTGGGTCCTTCAATCAGACAGTGTGTCCTGGTGAGAAGTGTTGAGGTAAGTGTATCCCCCTCTTGCCGGCCCTGGTCGGGCGCTAATAAGAGCTCTCTTCTGTTCTGTGGGAGCTGAACGAGCTACTCCAGCCCCCAGAGACACTTAACTGCTCTAGTTAAGGGCCCGAGACAAGACTTCAGCTAATGTGCTTACAAGCAATCCAGCTTGGTGAAAAGATCACAGGTGTTCAGGTGAGTTTTGGTAGTCGTTACCGCTTCGAGAGCCTGGGAAAGGAGTTCAACAAAAGGGGAGAAACAGACTTTGTAACTCTCACAGGCTGAAGCACGACAGGGTGGGTTGTGGAGAAGTGATGTGGAGTTCAGTGTGCTGATCTGCAAACGGAGCTTTGTAAAGTCTTTGATATAGGAGAACACGCACCCCACCACCCCGACGAGGTGACACACTCCCAAGCAAGGTTAACTGGAGGGGAAAAGAAACAGATTTAAAATTAGTCTCAGCAAAAATGTTCAGAGGATTGCAAGAAGGAATGTCCAGATTGGATATAAATATAACCACAACCATTAACTGTAGAAAAAAAAGTGGACGTAGCCTCCGAGTTTGAAAAGTGAAGCCAATGCTAAAGTGCCTTAAAGCCAGGGTTTCCACATTCATTTATTTGTGGTGGCATGACACAATATTAACATCTGTTCATCAAGTTCAAAACTGGAGTGTTCATTAGGAGCTCCGCTGTAATGATTACTGTTCAGTTATTGATAGCACCACACTCTAGGCGCACAGAGTGTACTCTGGGCACAGACGGAGCAGCACAGCGGCAGGCATAATGAAATTGAAACTTAACCATTCAATGCGCTGAGTCTTGCTTTCACAATGATGCTATTTCTCCCTTTATTTATCACCTCAGTAAACATTTTGCCAATAACTTTATGGTCTCAGTCAGCAGTTCCAAGTCTTCTTCAATACCTTTTGATTGTATTTTGTAAGTTCTGGTCCCATTTAGAGTAAAATAGATGATAAGGCAGGGTACGTTTTAGGGTGTGGCTACTTTGTAATTTACCAGCTGCCACCACTGTGCCATGTCAATCAGGATAAAAGCATAGCAATATATATCCATGGCAGCTTTAACCTCTCATCCAAATATGATCACGTCTGGCTCTAAAAAACACCAACACAGCGACAGCCAAAATGCCAAATTCAAGGCTTCAGAACTGGAGTCCACAAACCAATGGGTGATGCTACGGCAGCTAAGTCCACTTCTTTTCTCCAATCTATGAGTTCAACTCACTTATTTCATGTTTGGTTCCTTTGCAGTCAAGACCCTACTGTATATACACATCTGTCAATAAGACTTTATGGTACTATGTAATAATATGTAATAACACAAGTCCATTTTTCATAAATACCAATTAAATACTTTTTTTTTTTTTTTAAAGAACCGTGGCTGGGATATATACAGAGAGGGGCAATTTACAGCAGAAAAAGTTAACTTGTCAGTGCTCTCTGGTGGACAGACTACATTATGAAGACATTAAATTGCTGTAAAAATATCCTTAAATGCTGCAAGGATAGAGCAATATATGTATACCAACACAATATATCTGCACTAAGCCAAAACCCCAGACACACAGGGCTCTAGTTTTAAAGAGAAAAATATATGTGTAATACCATTTTATATTACCCTTAGATATTTTATCGCAAACAATGATAAAATAATTTAATTTTAAACACACAAAACCAATACTTTCACTTGCAAAAGAGTGTATGAGAAAGAGTGACGTAACCAGGCATTTGCATTGAGTTCAGCCACTAAATAAATTAATTATGAAAAATCCTAAAAGTGAGCAAGTTTCTGTTTTAACCCAGGAGACAGTGCATCTGCTTTCATTTAAAACACCCAGTGGCAAGCTGATTTAAGCTTTCCAGTAAGCAACTGAGGAGCCCCAACAAGCACATGCACCATGACCAACATATGTGGACATAGCCCACCACCAGTACCACCATGAACTGAAAACCAGGACTGTGTCTGGACATTTAGTGCAAAAAGACATGTTTTGGTTATAAACACATACACACATTAGGAGATTGAGGTGATTACAGAATAATGTCTGCGTAAAGGAAGAAGATTGTGGGAGAAGTCGTCATTTGTACCACTGTGTGAGGCCACTTTGGGATTCGCTCATTCTGAAGCCATTTGACCTGTGAGGGTTGAGGTCAGAGGACATGAGGTCACAAAAGATGGGACATGTTTAAGGACATCAGCAGGATTATATGACTGCAGAAAAGCACCTTTATCCTCAGTAGCTTTAAAGTCTACTCTTATGTAGACCTTGTGCTCAGCTACTAAAGGTCAACTCACATTTTTCAAGATAGCAGAGAATAAACACCAGAGGGTCCTAAAACACTCAACCAGTGTTTCACTCTCCTTAAAATCTTAAATTGATGCCTCATGGAAACGGCATTCCACTGCCACTGAAATCAACGCACTGCACAGCACAGCACACACTGCACACAGTGTTACCATATGTGCTCATCAGAAATGAATAGAGGAACAATCATCATCGATATCATCCAAAGCCCAGTGCCAGTCCTGAAGACCGAAGTCCTCCAATCTGTAAGGGGAGATTATTTTTGATGGCCAGGTAACAATTACTGCACATACAAGCCGGTATCCATAAAAACAGTACATTCATGTTGAGTGTAGGGATTGCCATTGTTCTCATTTAAAGAGACTGCGGTGTTGTGTATTGCTATGGTGAGACAGGCTGAGTCATTCTCTGCACTCGCTAACTTTCTCACACAAAAACACCTCTCACTGAACTCTAGATGGCAGGTTTTATACTCCTCTACAAGAACGGCTCCACTGCATAAAAATAACAGTCTTTGGGGTTCACACCATTAGCTCTCACACGGGTTGAGTATGGAAACATCAACTTTGCTTTTGTTACATTTGGTGGCTCTGAATGCACGATACATGAAACCAACACATCATTTTAAGACTGCAGTGGCAAGGAGATAACAGGTAATAAAATAGGTAATATTTTCAGCATGTTTAATTTGGACCATTTTTGAGCCAAAAGATTCAGAAAACTCGAGTATAATACTTTTACTCGAACTCGTCAGGGTGGAAAGCCTTTGAAACAACAACTAGAACATGGGACACAACTCTCCACTACTTTTGCTTTTCCTTTCAATGACTTTAATAAAGGTCACTTTCTCAATCAGGGTTCCTGAAGCTAAGCTATACCTATAGGTAAGTTAGATTTAAGACTTTTTAAGACTTTTTTTAATGCCATTTAACCAATTGTTACCAATTATTTTCAGGATCCATAAAATTATATTTCCCATGTCTCAGCACTATTAAAACTTTTGAAATGTTGATTTAAGACATTTTAATAGCCGTTAAGTCCATATTTTTAGATGCCTTTGAAGACTTTTTTAAGATCGGTGGAAACCTTGTCAATAGTGTGTATGAAAACCTGAAAAACTCTGCTTAACTGAAGACCTCCTGCATATCCCAATATTTCAAACAAACTGGAACACAGCAAAACTTTTGACTGTCAGTTACTGAAAGATTTTTGTTTTGAAGCTTTTTCACAAAGCAAAACCTTCTGACACGATCATCTCTCTTCTACCTGCTCTTGCTGGTGGGGAGTTGTCGACTGGGCCTCCTCATGGACTGGCTTGGTTGAACCTTCATGGAGGCGCGTGGCGAGGAGCGTGCAAAGTGCTCTGGTGGTGGAGGCTTCTTGGGAATCTTCTTGACCAGTCGGCTGACCCACTTCTGCTGCTCCTCCTGGGACACGGCCAGCAGCAAAAGATTCTTGGCCGAAGACACGTCGTAGTTCACTGGGGGTAGAAGAGACGAGCAATTTTCAGTTATAGTCTTTAGTTAGCTTTATTAGCAACATTAGTTTTGCAAAGAAATTCACAATTTCTTTTTCAAATCCTAAAGATGCATGAAAAAAATCTATTTGTTCATAGATCAGTTTCTATCGGAGGCATCTTACCTTTGCACGGAGCAATGATCTCCTCCTTTTTGTCCATGTGGTCCTTATGGCACTTGATGTGGCAGCGCCGGCACTCGAGTGCAGGCGGCGGCTTGAACATGTTCCACAGCGGCTTGGTGCATGCCTCACAGTTGGTGGGGAAATGGTAGAGCGTGGGGATGAACTCGTGGCCCTTGTGGCAGATGTAGCTGGACTTCTCTCCGATGGGCAGCGGATCCACCGGGAACTCTGGCTCCTTTTTGCTCTCACCTTCATTGGCATAAAGAATCTGTAAAAATTGAAAGAGAATTAAGATATTATGATGATTTTTGTCTAAATTTGTGCTTTTGATCATCCAGAAGTTGACATTTCAAATTTTTAGAAATGAAACTATTAAACAGAGACAGACCTGGAATATCCTGGGAATCTCTTTGGCGTCAGCTCGGTACACATCTGTTTGAGTGACGGGCCTCACATGGAAGAGTTTGCTGTGTGAGGAGAATACGTTAATGTCTCCTCATCACAACAAGTCAGCCGTATCTCAGTTCAACAACAAATGCCCCTACTAGGAAATAGTGAAACAAACTAAATCTGACTTGAGTCCTGGTTTGTCTTCTCAGCAGATGTGGATTAGGTGTTATACTCACTCTATATCAAGCACCATGTAGGGAATGGACTGCTCTTTGTCTTGCTCGTTGTTGTAGAAGAGAATCTTCTTGCTGCTCACTACAACATACTACAGCAGAACACACATGGTGAGGTTAAATGAAGGAGGGACTGTTCTCTCATCATTATCGAAGCAGCTTCATTCCATAGAAACACAATGAGATCAGAATAGACATTTGCATTCAGTTTGGAACCACACATCAAAAACACCACCAAACTGTCATTTTACCACCTTAGAAATATTGCTAAGGTCAGACCATTTCTCTCACAGGCTGACACTGAAAAGCGAATGCACCTTGAGGCTTGACTAGCGTAATGCCATCTTGTTTGGTCTTCTTAAAAGAGCTGTTGGCCGCCCACAACTCACTCAGAATGCAGCAGCCAGAATACTGACTGAGACCAGACAAAGAGATCAAATTCACTGCACTGGTTGCCTGCCAGTTTTAGAACTGATTTTAAGATCCTCTTATTACTTTTTAAATCACTAAATGGCCTGGCACCAGCTTTTTTACTCAGATATGCTTTTTAAATATGTACTTAGCTGGTCCCTAACATCCTCTACTGCTGGCCTCCTGGTCATCACAAAGATTTCAACAAAAATCCATGGGGAATCAGCGTTTAGCCACTGCGGCCCAACTTTATGAGACAGTTTGCCTAAGCATTTGAGGGACTCCACCTCTGTGGACATTTTTTAGGAAAATCAAGACATATCTTCTTAAGCCTGGCTTTTATTTAATCTTGCCTCATCATCTGTTGCCTCTGTTTTTGGTCTTTTGCACTATTTTATCTCATTTTCATTGGTTGGAATGAGAGCCACTATTTAGCCAGCAGCTGAGAGGCATAAGAGCGACTGCAGATTCACTGCCTGTAGAGACAACATTATTTTAACTTGGTGAATTAAGGACTTATCTCAATCAAACTAGAGTTGGTGATTGCTGGAACACAGAAAAACGTACAGAATAACTAACGAAATTAAGACTGTTTCAGTGAGTTTTGCTCCGTTTCTCTCAAGTTTGAATGAAGTGTGTGGCAATCAAGCAAACGTCAGTCTAAGTGTAGTGAAAGAAAGAAACTTGTACTGGTGTACGATTGTGTTTTTCTGTTTGACTCAATGCACCGCCACACAATTGTATGCCTCCACACGCCAATCAAGTTGCATTTAAAGTTTACATCCATGTTGATGGAAACATGGATGCTTCTCACACAGATATATACAATCAGTCACCTTGACCTTTGACCACCGGATTCTAATAAGTTCATTCTTAAGTCCAAGTGGATGTTTGTTCCAAATTTGAGGAAACCAAATATTGCATTCACATATATGAGGCAGATGCAAGGTCATAGTGACCTTGACCTTTTAACACAAAATTACAATCAGCTTATTGTTGAGTCCAAGTTAATGCTTGTGCCAAATTTGAAGTAATTCCATCAATTCCATTCCATAATTCCATTCTTTCTACTCATTTTATTGCTATGCTTCAATTGCTGTACCTTCTTCTCCCATCCAAACTTCTTGGTATTGTTTCTGACAGGAAGAGACAGCCAGCCCTCCAGCCTTGTTTCTGAGTGGGAAAAAAAACACAGAAAAAGTATGTGTAAGGACACTCTACTGATAATCTTTTAGTATTTTCCAACTAGCTAAAACAGGGTAGCTGCCTTGATTCAGCTGCTAGTATTTTTGCCAGAGAAATGAAGCCAATATCGTTCCACCTCCACCAGCTGTATATTTTCACTAATTGTTTCAGGTATTATCCAATTCTTTTTATAAACTATAACGGCCTTCAATGAATAGAAGTGCATTTTCAGGAAAAAACATTTGCACATACAAAATGCTGAGCTGTACAGCAGCAACAGTGATGTAGTGAAAATAAAAGATGACTCTGACTCTCAGCCACCAATATAAAAAATGCTTTCAGAATTACTTTGATTCATTTCCTTTAAAACCCAAATCCTCATCTAACTTGCCTTTTTATCCCCACTCACATTAGACCATTATCAATGGAATTAATGTAACTTAGAAATTACCCCCCATGTCAGTGTTTTGTGTGGCACAGAATAAGCAAAGTCTATATTTAATCAAATTTACTGACTTTTCCCCAAAATATTATGTCAAACCTCTGCGTAACACCCAGTTCCTGAATGACAAGAGCAATGGCTGCTGAGAAGAAAAACACAGATTGGACGCTCTGTTTAATTGCTGTGTGGGGTGAATTTGCACCCAAAAGGCTGTCAAATCTTTCATTTGTAATTGCCAACTCAGCCTCCATAAATCTTGGCTGGGAAAAAAAGGCAAAAAAAAAAAAGGTGTGGTGAAAACAAAAAACAGGACCAATGTTATCATATAATGGCTGAATATGGTTTGTTGTTAGTTATATTAACATATTTGGAGAAGGTTTACTAAGTGGTAGAGCTCTCACCTGTGTATGCATCATCAGCATCAAACTCCGGCCCACTGCAGACGCTGGCAGAGTCCATAGACTGAACACTGAGCGTCTGCAGGAGGTTCCTCAGCTGCTCGATGTCACTGTCCTTACTGTCCAGAGCCATCTGCAGCTCAATACGCATCTGGCTCTCATCTGCCAGTTGCTGCAAATTAAATGAAACATCACACGAAACAAAATGAAGTCAAAAATATTGAAAGAGGGGAAAAGATGCACCTGCTAATCCAGCCTACAGAAACAGTTGATAATCAAGAGGATTTGGTGAGACAGGGAAAACTATATTTAGGACATCAGAGACAAGAGAAGTTCACAATCACTGTACAAAGTTAACTGTGATTGTTCTACTGACCGCCTGCATTTCGTTGATCTCTCTCTGGTATTTGATGATGCTGCTGTTGAGTTTTTCCTTCTCCGACCTCAGCTCCAACTGCAGCTTCCTGTTCTCCTTCTCCTTTCGCCGCATGTCCGTGTCGTTACCACGGCGACTGCCTCCGCCACGTACCTCCTTGCGGTTCATGATCTCTGCCAGCTTGTTGACAGCCTGTACACAGACATAAGTAACACAGATCATGCTTTAGCTTTTTTTTTTTTACAGAGCTGTAGATCTGATGAGAGGTGCTTCTTGGAGAAATAGCCTAAACCCAAAATGTTTGTGGACCTCTTGAAAGTTTAGCTGTTCCAATTTTGAATCAAAACCTCTTAAGTTGTGTTTAAGTGTACTTAAGTGGCAAAAACGAAGCACATGCACGGTGTGATTAGTAGTGAAGTTTAAAGCAGACGTGCCTGAGTTTTCAGCGTCCTCTCTGACTGCAGCTGCTTCTCAAACGCCTGCTTCATTTGGTTGATCTGCTGCTCCCAATCCTTCGACTTTTCTGATTCTGATTTTTTTAAAAAAAGCCACACAGAAAAGATAAACATCAATCATGATAATATTTGGCTTATAATATAATTTGAAGTTGAAGTTTAAACTTCTTAGTTACCTTCTATTGCCTCCCTTAGTTTGTTGTTCAGCTCCTCCTTCTCATTGGCCAGGTTTGCAACATCACTGGTCAGGGTCCTGTTGGCTTCTTCCAGCTGCATGGGGCAGGAAATTCAGTCAGATTCACTGTGTTACGGGTAATTCTGAGCAGTGTCTAAGCTGTCTACCGCTGCCACTTGTTGTCCAACTTGAACTCTAAAGCCTGTTATATTGTTGTCTTTAAACAGCTTGAGAATGAATTGGATTTACAAATCAGACCCTTTGAAATCATACACAGGGCTCGAAATACATTTTTCTGTGTGTATGCGCTTGTGCATATTACTTAAACTTACATACACCTTTTTTTTTTTTTTTTTTTTTTTTTATTATCTCCACTAGCTATTGTCAACAAATGTAACTGTAACACAGTGCGTCAACCACGGCTGTGTGTTGTTGTTGTTGTTGCTCTGTTTTTTCATGTGCTGTCAGTTCCCTCTTTCAGCTCAGTAACATTATCAGTTATAGATGTGATTTTCAATGTGTGAGAAAATGGCGCTGTGTGCATAGACTGTAGCAAGAGAGTGTGTAAAGTGCATGAGTCTTAGGGACAGTGTATGAGTTGGCAGCTGTTCTAAATTGCATTGGTGCATGTAAAGCTGACTTGCACGTGGCATTTCAAACCCTGATACAGATTTAGCATATGACTGTAAAGGCCACTCACCGAACTGATGGTGATGTCCTTCTCTGATAGCTCCTGACGATGGCGGGCCATCATCTCCTTCAGTTCCAGCTCCTTCATTATCTTCTCCTTCTCCAGGTCTGAGTACTGCTCCTCGGCGATGGAGCGCGCCAGCTGCTCTGAGTCAGCCTTTGTTAGTGTGATCTCAAGCTGAGCTGCCAATGAATCCCTGGAAAAAAATGTAAAAAACAAATTAAGGGCTGAAACTATTAATCACAAACCCAGAATATAAATGTCTTATTCAGAGATACAAATGAACTGACTGCTTCTTCCTTATTTTGTCTTGCTTTTGGCCATGTTTCGAAAAAGAACTGTCAAATGTGTCATTGATTTTTAAAGTGGATTAAAAGGAAAATATCACATATTCAAACAGCCAAAGCACCTCTCCTCCTGTAGCTCCTGCAGAGACTGCTGTGCATCTTTGTAGAGCTTGTTCCTCTCCTCACACTCCTCTTTTAGTTCACGAACCTGGGTCTTATACAGCGTCTGGAAAACACAGCAAATAGGTCAAAAGCACCTCGCAGTAAGAGGTAAAACATTAACAAACAGTGGGATGCTCATCTTTGCCTCCATGCAACTTATGAATTCAGCAGCCTGCTGCTGTGCATGTCCACTGGAAATACAGAGAAGTCAAAAAGTCCCACAAAGGGAAATAGTTTCCTAAGTAGTAATGAATATGTACAAACCAAATAACTGAAACTACAATAAAGGGAAACATATCATTTGAGTTCTATTATATTACTCCACACAGTTCAAGTAATGTTTATCTTATTATAGAAATACATGAAAAATGATCGTCTATTTAATACAGACAAAACCTGTGTTAGCTACTGAATTAAAAAAGTATTGTTGTCGTGATGGCATATTACAGCCCACACACACAGCAGGCAAGATCCAGAACCATAATGTGTTACGCTTAGTCATTTTCCATCCACATATGTAATTACAGAGCAGCGTAAAGACTTACAGAGAAGTACTGCTCAGCTTCCAACTGGTCCTGTAATTCCTTCAGTTGCCCATCTGTGTCCTGTCTTTCTCTACAGTCAAAATTAAAACATCCTGTTACTCATCATCCTCTTTGTGTCAAAATGTCAAGCCATGAGTATGAATGCTAGAAAGGTTTTTTTTTATTAATCGTTAACGGACTTGCGCAGCTCCTGGTTCTGTTTCTCCAGGCTACGTTTGATGTCCAGCAGATGATTTGTTTCCTGCTTGAGTTGCTTCTCGGAGGTTCGCAGAGAATTGAGCTGCTGGTTCTGGGCCTTCAGATCGTTCTGAGTCAGGTTACGTTTCTGGGTCTCCTGCTCGATCTTCAGCGTCAGGTTCTTCACCTGAAAGAATGACACAAGTATGGCACAATTTATTGATTAGAATTAGGGCTGGGCGATACAGCTGATGGATAATATCTCAAGATTTCTACACAATAAGTATCACAATATTTTCAGATTTTCTGTAGAATTGCAAAACTGTAGAATCTATTGCACGTGTGTCCGTGCTGGAGAAGGGATGCCTCTTCAGTTGCAAGCCCTCTGAGTAAAATTGTGATTTGTGATATTGTGCTTCCTAAATAAAACTGAGTTGAAACTAATCTAGATTTAGAGGGAACACAGCTCATATATGACATTTGAGAGCGCTTTAATTTTAATACCTGATGTTGTCTGAGTGCCACTCTGAGTTGGTCTGCGTTCATTTTAACCTGAAATTGGTCTCTGGAAATGTTTTCCTTGTTGATATGTTTGATTAACTATTCACACTACTGGAATTGAATTTTTCACTGAAATAAAATTTGCAGGCTGTAGTTTTTTTTTAAATATCATTATTTAATGTATTCGTTTAGTTTGATTTAATTATGTTTTTTTCATTATTGACAGAATAACTGACATATTGAATGAAAGGGAAATTGGCAATTACTTTCAACAGAAGGTTGCTTTTATTTTGGAGTAAGTTCTTACACGTTCTTACCGTAATGCCAAGAATATACACATATATACACAAATATACACACACCGCAAAACACAGTGAGGGCGAGTTTTCTTTCTTTTTCAAAGTGGAGGCTGGCTTGACTGCAGTGTTGTGAGTGATGTACCAGATTAGCGGTGCTGCTACATTTAGCAGCAACCGTTTTGTGGCATATTATGCAGAGGATAGTCTTTTCCGCATCTGCCCTCCCCAAACCGAACCACCACCAGATGAAGACACACTCTGGGATCCTCCTAGATTTTGAATTGACATGAACTGAAATATGGATTGACATTTAACTGGTGGATGGGGTTGATCAGTTTTGGGTGTCTGAGTGTGAGAGCGATTCACCTGCACGTAAACACAGGCTGCTTTTAAATCATTAATAAATTACTAGAATGCATAAGGAGTATTCTCATATGACAACATGGTCATGCGCCACATCGCATGTAAAAATGATACTCAGGTATATCAGATCTATTTGATATATCCCTGAACCTATTTGCTATTGTAATTGTTTTCTCTTTATTTACTGTTTTTGTTTCAACCGAATCACAGTTATTTCTCTGCATCTCCAACACACTGTTACATAAGCTATAAGATTTGTTTCCGTAGGTGGCTATTAATATGTAAACATACACCTCGCCGTTCCCCCACAGAGAGTAAACACTCACCTCCTCAGTCAGTCGATCCTTGTGTCTACGCAGCTCATCTAGTTTCTGCAGAGCTTGTTTATAGTCACAGTCCATCATGCTGCTGTGCTTCTCCAGATCCAGGATTCGGTTCTCCAGCCGAAGTTTGGCTGCTCGCTCCTCCGCCAGCTTCTGCTCCATCTCTGTGTGTGAGTTGTTTAATTGTATTTGCATGTTACAGCCATGTTCTTAAACAGTGACAAGTATGCAAAACTGTAAAACTAATAACAATGTATTAAATGCTGATGGCAACGTCCACTGGTGCCAAATTATTTCACAAAGTTCAAATCTTGAAACATTTAATGTGTGACGATAGGAACTAGGATGAGCAGGCAGGTGAAGTAAACAAAGGAGGTATGTGGGAAATGAGTCTGACAGAAAAGCTTAGTGACCTCACCCTTCATGGACTCTGACTTGGCGCCCTCGATGGTAACTTTGATCTTGCTCTTGTCAGCCAGCAGCGCCTTGGTGGCCTTATGCGAGGCCTCCTCCTGCTCCAGCTCCTGCTGCAGCACCTTCAGCTTGTAGGTCAAATCAATCTCCTTGTTACTCTTCTCCTGTGCAAAAAAAAAAAACAAAAGATAAACACAATGAAACCCTGAGAGCAAAACCTAGCTACCAACCACACACACAATAACATAACAGTTTGATGCTAAATGCTGCACTCTCTCAACTTCAGACTTCCTGCAGCAGAATACAGCTCTGAGGAGGCACACTTAATCAACATAATCTGAAATCATTATCAACGAATTAAAGCGCTGAGTGAAACTAACCATCCGTATAGTCAATCTTCTTCTCTAAAGTCCTTAAAGCTTCATGATCAATATGCCCTTTGAATTATTTCATCAAGCAAATTGACCTCACCAGTTGATCTGTGTAAGTACTTGGAAATAAACAATTTTATAAAGATTGAGGCCATTAAGTTACCTGTAATCAGAAACTTATTTGTAATAGTCAGTTGTGCTATTATCTGTTGTATAATAATCTGTCTTTAAACCTGTCATACTGGCCGCCTCTTAGAACAGTTAGTAGATTATTTATCTGTCCTCTGTTGCGTTGCTCCCACTGCAGAAAAACTATGTCATGTAAGTGTTTAACATTGACACTGGTTAACTCATACACATTATGTTGATTTCAATGTTGCAGTTCAAGATATCTGAAATAAACCCCAGGTATTCATATGACAACAGAGCTTCTCAATACCAAATACTGAGGAAGGTTGTAAATACTAAAAGGTTAGTATTAGTATTTGAAATATGTATGTTCCAGCGTTTCACTTGACTTCTTGGGCAAGTGGGACAGAAGTCTCTTTGCAGTAGTCAATTTCTACTTGCCTATATAATAGCCATTATCATGTTTTATTTATTAGTGGTTATCAAATAATAATAATAATAATCAAATAAGTTAAGTTAATTGTCATGAAAAACATACATCCTCCAACACCACCTAGCTAAAATCCTGTTTCCAGTAAAATTTAAATGCTTGTTATCACCTCAGCTCATAAACTTTTACCTGCTGATGCCAAACCAGTACTGCTTGCGCATGTGCAACTCTTAACAGAGATGAGAGGGAAGCAGTATGGCTCACTCCTGAGCACCTTCCATCATCAGCACCAGGAAAAAACAATTTTTTCAATTCTTTTCACCACTTACCAGATCAAGCAAGTAGGTTGTTAGATTTACTACGTAGATGTGGCGTTTTACTTGCACCAGGAAATCAGGCAATCCTTATTGTTAAACCCTGTGCTCATAAAGAACATAGTTCATAGAGGTTTAAAAGAAAAAAAGTCATCTTGAGTCTGATTTCCTGGTTTACCTTCTCCAAATCGGTGTGTTTTTCTTGAAGCTGTCTCTTCTCAGTCTCAGTTTTGGACAGAGTCTGTCTCTGCTGACGTGCCTCCTCCTCCAGGCCAGAGATTCGTCCTGCAAGAAAAAACAGAGAGATTCCTCAAAGAAGAAGCATGTTTCAAAGGGAATATAAAACTACCCCCAAAATATGTTCATAACATACAACATACTGTGTATGCTTTGAAGGTGGCTGCCAGGCTGACAACCAGGTATCAGCCTTTGGCTGCCAAAAGCGAGAATATAGGTACCATTTTTAATCACCTTATATTTTAAGTAAATAAGGAACTATGCAGTTACACGTCAGCTTAATACCAAAAATGTGACATAAAAGAAAGTTTAAAAGCTTTACTTCACTGAAGCTTCTGTCGAAAGCTACAGAAATTAAATATGCTGTCACACTTCATTTCATGGAGAGTTATCTACAGATTATGTGAACAATATCATAACACACAACAAAATTCCATGACTTAACCAAAACTTTCAATAATTTTTACTAATTCAATTACTTTTCCAGGTTTTCCATGACTGAGGGAACCCTGCCACTTTTATTTGTTTAAAGGTGGTTGCATATGAGCCAGCCGAGGGCCAATTGTTTGCCAGTTGCTCAAAATGGTTGCCAGCTGTAGCTTGGCAGCTGCTACTGTTAAGCCAAACACAAACCAGCAAGATTAAATGCATACATTGATCTGTGGCCAGCAAGACTGGAACAGTAATGGGTGTTGCTTTTTATCAGCAACACCATGTGCCACAATTTGTTAATATGCATAAACACAACACCATGCTTAAAGAAAGGAATCAGCAGAAAGCAATATTTTACTTATGAATATTTAAGTGAATGCTATTCCTCAAATATCCCAGTTAACTGGAGAAAATACTGCAGATTCATTCATGTTGTGCTACACTGATTAATTTGTAAGCGCACATGTGGTCACTGCATGTCAAAAAAGCCATAAAGGAAGTAAGCTGACACGTTCATATGTTGATACAAATAGAGAGACTGAGCAGAAAGCTGAGTGTGTGAACTGCGCTGTGTTTGCTCAGAGTATGACCTCACCTCAATTAGCGCAATCAGATATAAGCTTTTATATGACGGTTTAAAACAGCCTGAGTTCTGCCTCAATCAGATTAAGGTTAAATTATCAGCCCTGATGTTAACAAAGTGCCTTGTACAGTTAGACAAACTCAGTTTGCTGCTGCTGCACACTGACCGGCTGCTAAGTTGACACTGGCTGTTGTTTTATTCAAGGACAGAGAGAGGTGAGATTATTTTCTTACTTTCAATACTGAGATTTGTTCAACCAGTGTGACAAACAGGGCTTAAGCCTTGTATCTCTAAATATCAGATGTATTTGTTCTTGTTTGGATCAAGGCCACTGTGGCTCTGCAAAGCACCTCCAGACAAAGCTGCCCTGATAAAAACTCTTGCAAATACATTCAAATCAACCTCTCTCACACACACAAACACAGATAGTGAACGTGTTGTTTGCTTAATGGATTCTGACTACAATCATGTTGCACTGCAAACTCCTTATTAATGCCTGAAAATCCTCTTTGCTGCTCTCTATATGGGAGTGTCGCATTACTCTTGCCTGCCTTGCTGCCCCGGTAAATCTGCCATGTAAGCTGCTGGGCAGACACAAGTGGCTGAAATACCACATTTTTATCCAAGGCGTGTAATTGGATTTCCGACTCATAAAAATACAGGTTACTACTGGCTATCAGTAACTCCTTAAGGTAGACCAAAATTGCATTTCACTCACTACTATCACACCACATTGTTTATAAATAGATCTACACAAAACTAAACTTAGTCCAATCTTAAATTGTTTACAATGTGTGTGTGTTACCCACCCATCAGGTCGCTGATGGTCTCCGAGCCCTGGCTGTGCTCCCTCCTTTCCGCCTCCAGCGTGGCTTGCAGGCCGATACACTCCTTCTCCAGGCTCAGCTTGCTACGCTCCAGCAGGCAGCATTTGTCCTGCAGCTCGCGCACATTGGCCTCGAGCTGCTGCAGCTGCTTGCTGTTCTCCGTCTGGGCTTTGCGGAGCCTCGTCGCCGCCTCTGACTCGGCCCGCAGCAACGTGTTGGCTTCTTCCAGCTGATGGAGACAACAGCAGAAAAGTTTCAGAACTTTCATTTGGTTATTTATCTCTTTTCTTATTTATTAACTGTTACAGTATTTCCTCCTGCGTCTAGTTACATATAAACTTAATATCTGAATACACTATTTTGAAAAAAAGACATACAGGCTTAGTGTTGTTTATAATACACAATTTAGTTTTCTCTACTTAGAGACATTTCATCACCTTAGAATTATAAGGTTACATCTGACATGTTTGTCAAAACTGAGTTAATCATATATTCTTTTTCTGTGACAATTTATTAACATTATGTGAGGTGAGGTTTTGTTGTTGTTTTTTTAAGGTTTTGACTTTTTTATTTTGGAAACATAGAGGTTCAGATAGAACAGATAGAACCTTACATTTTTTTAGGTGGCGATATTCCTAAAATATATTTCTGTCCATATCAAGGCTTTAATTAAATCTCCCAAGGAGGTCATGTTTTCAGTTTGGTTCGGTTTGTTTGTTTGTTGGTTTATCAGCATGATTACAGAAAAACTACAGGCCTGATTTGCATGAAACTAAAAAAGGTGTAGTGTGGACCAAGGAAGAATGTATTAAATTTTGGAGAGGATCCAAATTACAGGGGAAATACAAAAATAATTTTTCAAGTTCGTTAACTTGCAAAATAGGGCATTTGGTCTTGTTGGAATAAATTAAATATATCTTAAAATCCAGTAGATGGTATTAAAGATCAATAGTGACAAAAAATTACATGGCCATTGTAGAAATACAGTAAGTTTTTGTTTTGATTCTATTTCACAATCCTCATTCGCAGGTTACAATAATGCTCTGGGGCAGCCTAAACAAGTAGATGCTCAAACTTTATACAGAAGGCAGTCATTATGGAGCACTTGTTCTCATAGTTTTAAAATATATCTTTACATACAGTGCAAAGTGTTGCGCTTGCAGATTTGCATATAATTGTAAACTGGACTGTTGGCCTCGGCAGAAATCTGCACTCTCCGACAGCTCTTCTGGTTCCATAGTGCCCCCTTTGTTTTGAGAACTATAGTGTACTGCAACACAGTGGTTGTAATTTCACAACTTTTGATAATACGTAAAATGAATTTAACCTCTCAGTTTTATAATATTTGACATTTGTTAATACATTGGATGACGGTGGCTTATAACAGTCATTAGCTTTTCTTATCGGTTGAGCAGATGGTTTTTCAGACATTACACTTCAGTGGCCACAGACGAGATGTAACGCTCAGTGACCGACCTGTTTCTGCAGGTGAATGTTCTTCTCATTTGAAATGTGGGAATTCTGGTTTCTCCTCTTCATGTCATCCAGCTGGTCTCGAAGGCTGTTGACTGCAAGGACACAGACCAATGTTTCATGGTGGATTTCAAAATACTTGACAACAATACTCAAGTATTAATCCTTTTTTACTCACTGAAGAATTTGGGTGTCACAGAACAGAGCAACAGTTACGTAAAAATGTGATGAGTACTATTGTGCAAATTATACAACATGCACAAAGCAAGGCAAGAGAACAGGCCTACAGACTTGTGTTTCCACACCGCTTAAAAAATCTGTTTGACCAGGTGATGGCAGTAATGTCCACATTATATCAGTCTGTCTGTAAACTTTCCATCAAAACTCCTCAAGAGATTTAGTAAATGCATACAGGAAGCTGTCAAACATAAGATTTTATTGGATTCCATAACTGCATTAAACAAACAAACTCTATGAAAACTTGACACCAAAAAGAATTAGTGCCACTGTGTGTGTTGACTTGATAGCTTTTGAAAATTGTGATAGCACATACTTGCTATTTCTTAAATAAACTTATTGCAAGTAAAAGGGAATTTAAATGAATATTATGTCATAAAATTCTCATACTCATTTGAAAATAACTGCAAGAATGGCTGTTCTTGGCTTCCTAGTTTAAAACATTTAAATCAATAAAATATTGATTGAATTTATCATTCTGTTCTCCCCTCCGTTATATTTAAGTCCTTTTCAAGGACCAAGTCAAAAAATGTCAGATTTTCAAGGTATTCTTGGACTTATATTTCTGAATGTCAAATTCAAGCTCTTCTAGCACCTGAAGCCCCTTTTATGAACTTTGAACAAATTAAATGAAATAAGTAAAAAATATAATAGTTGTCAACTGTTAAATCGATTGCCAACTAATTTAATAATAGCTTAATTGGTTTTGAGTAGTTTTTTAAAGAGAAAAAAGTCAAAATTCTCTGATTTCATCATCTTGAATGTATATATTTTCTGGCTTCTTTACTTCTCTATAACAGTAAACTGAATATCTTTGGGTTGTGGATAAAACGAGACATTTGAGGACGTCATCATGGGCTTTTGGAAATAAAGATCGACAACTTTTTTTTTTACCATTTTCGACCATTTTACAGACCAAACGACTGATCAATTAATCAAGAAAATAATGGACAGATTAATTAACAAAAATGTAACTAAAATAATCATTAGTTACAGCCCTAATATCTAATATGTGTGTGATAAAATGTATACGTGTCTCATGTAACCTTCGTTCTCCAGGCAGCGCTTCCTGTCGGCCTCGCTCTCGGCCTTGCGGAGGCTCTCCAGGCTCTTGTGCTGCAGCAGCGCTTTCTCTCTCTCCAGCTGCCTCAGACTCGACTCCAGATTCTTTCTGCTGCTCACCTAAAAACCAATCATTAAATACTTTGTTCAACATCTCCTATAGGGCTGGTTTCACGGGGCTGCGATTCTATAACTCGCTTTATGAGAAATGATTCCTGAGAATTCAATCGGGGCTCGACACAAATCCGATCCCAATAGACGTTTAATGCAGCTATTAGAATTCGGCTAACGGCGACACATTGGCATTCAACCGAAACATGGTCAAGTGAAAAGTGAGAAATTATTATTCTGACTTGAATAGTTTTTGAAAAAGGCCATAAAAAAGGGTGAAAAAGATGGAACTAGAGTGAGCCCAGAGGGGGAAACCGGGTCATTGCACCAGCAAATATTAAAAGTAGGACAGAGCCAAAAATATGCAAGTGATCTCCAACACTAACAGGTGTCTGACTGTGTTTTCACTGTTGTTTCAGGGAGATTAGCTTACCTCTTCCTCAAGTTCTTTGGAGATTTTGTCTAGACGGCTTGTGGCAGCTCTGCAAAAAGAAAACAGGACAATGTTTGCACGAGTTGTAACGGTGATGATCAAGCTACTGTTGTTAAGTCATATTTGCACAGCTCCTGTACCTGTGTTTGTGCTCTAGATCACTTTTGGCCTGCTTCTCGTTATTCAGCTGAATCTCCAGCTGACGTAGTTTCTTCTGTTGTGCTGCTGACTGTGGAGAGAAAACAACCAATCAAACATGTCCCAGTGACGAATCAAAATGCTCAAGTTTAGTGACCCTTACTGCATGTCATCCATCTTTCCTGTGACTCTACTGTGTCATGCAATGAAGCAATTAACACAACTGACACTCTCAGGACTGTGTGACTGTAAATCTGCATCAACTCAAGGTTTTGGCAACGTGGGGGCAACATAACAAGCTGTAAACACAACATTGATATATCATCACTTTTTAAGTTGATACAGAGTACTTGTTTTTGAATAATTATTTATTTAAAATAAGATACTGAATATAAGTCCAATATTCCTTTTAGGTCTGTTTTGGTCTCCACTAACTCCTGAGTGAAACTTTTGTCTCTTTAGTTGCTAAATATTTCAATATGGTCACCAGGTTGTTGTTGTTGATGTAACCACTGATGAGAGCTGTGGGAGTTATCTGAAAGACTTAATTTGCGGACTGTAAACCAAAAGAAAGATGCTGAGACACTGTGCAGCTGAGAAGACAACCAGAAATGGGATCGAATTCTTTGGGTGTTTGCCACTATGACTGACCCCTTCACATGTAACTGTACTTCTGTTTTGACTTGAACAATAAAGATACGCTCTTCCAAACATCCCATAATAGAAAGGATTCTAGACATGACAAAAGAAAACTACTACGGGAGCAATGTGTAGGATTAAGTGGCATCTGTCAGGGAGGACTGCAGATCCCAACTAGCTGAAACTTCTACTGGTTAGAATTCCTTCAATATTTATTGTTCAGGTAGTTTTTACCAGAAGCCAAATTATCTGCAGAGGTCTTTTCCTCTCCAAAACAAACAGACTAGGTTTTCTCCAAAACAAATAGAGCAAATGAGTAAAACCTGTAAAAATTATAAATGAAGCAGTTTCACTTTCCGACGCTGCCCGTTGAAGAGAGGCTGCTAACTATGCTAAAATGCAAAATGGCCCAATCTAGAGCCAGTGTTTGGTTTGTCTGTTCTGGGCTACTGTAGAAACATGGCAGTGCATCACTGTGATCTCCATAGACGACGACCCGCTTCCTATGTAGACATAAACAGATTGTTCCAAGGTACCAAAAACAAAATGATTCTTATCTTCAGGTGATTTTACACCAAGGTAAACATACTATTATATTCATTATATCCAATTTCTGCCAATACATCCCCCTAAATCATACAAACTGGAGCTTTAACCCACAAAATAACTATAATGTTTTTTTTGCACTTACTTATTGCTGATTTTTTGCAGAGCTCAGAGCTTTAAGAAAGAATATAAATGTTAAAGACCCCATACCTCATACTATTAACAAAGCCAGTTATCCAGTGGCAGTGTATCAACAGGGAGTGTTAAATTGGGCCTTTGTTGTCTTCCTCCAAGTTGATTGATTAGGCGGCTCAATTAGGACTAAAGTCAATAAGAGATTAGCTTTTAGGTCAGCCACTTACACTAATAGCTGCTTAAGTATTTCTGTGTGACTAAGAACATTGAAATTCCAACAAAGTCCACATAAATCATGGGATCAGAGAAATAAATCCTTTTCTGAGTCATTTCCATCATAATCCTTAACATCTTACGGTGTGAAGCTGGATTGATCACAATGTCAACAGGCCTGTGTGCTCATGTAAAATTACGACTGACTTATTCATTTCTTGTGACGTGTTGGGTGGACAGTAATAGTGGAGTTACTCAAGGTGCAGTTGTTTGTGCAGAAGTGAAAGAACCCACCTCTCCTTTTAAATTATCGTGAGCCACTGAGGTATTGTTGGAAGCATTTAGTAACCTGAAGAGAGGAAACGGACAAAATCAACACAAAGTTGAGATCACAGCCAAGAACAAATCTCTCTGAGTGCTGAAATTATAAGATACAGCTAGAAAAACAGATGACTTACTGGTCTTCTTTGAAATAAGTAAATCCAACAAAGGGTAACTGGTTTCCAACAAAGGCCTTAGGTGTGGGGAAAGTTTCTACATCGCCTTTGTCATCTTCAATCTCATCAAAGTTACTGGTGTCTATGTCACTGCTCAGCTCTGGGACCACAGGGGCAACCGCTGAGGAAGGAGTAAGAGGGAGAGAAAGGAAAAAGGTGTGAATTGCTGGAAAAAGGAAGTGCTGTGTAAACAAAACTTTGGGTTTCAGTCTAATAAATCATTCTGTCTTGTACTCTGATCCTGCTGCAGTTCTAAACAACTCTACTTCTGAGTTTGAGTTGCGTAAAAGGTGCATTTGATATGCCCAGGTGAAGCTGCTTGTTGAACTGTAGAGATACTAACTGTCTCTGATGGTGTCGAATGTCCACTGGTCGTTCTTGAAGAAAGGATGCCGCTTGATTTCCTCAACGCCGTTTCTGCCCAATCGCACCTCCCTCAAAACAAAGAGAGTGAATGAGTTGTGGAGCAATGACTAAATGCTTACTTTATCTTAGTTCAAGAGGCAAACATGACCTATTGATACATATTCTTCTGTGAGAGTCATTAGAAGTGAAAACAGGAAAGGGATAGTTTGCATTTTTTCAAGTAGTATGTGGTTGTTGTCCATAGTCAGTGTATTACATTCTGTAGATGACAGTCTGCACACACCCAATTTGGAGAAGCAGACTTGAGTCCAACATGAATGCAAAGAAATGCACTGCAAGAAAAGTTATTTTAGGCACCAAAAAAAAGTACAACCAGAAAAAAATATTCATCAATTTAAGTGTACACTATATTTAGAGCAATTTCCCCATCTGCGCTCTCGTCAAAGCCACCAGACTCCACTGACAAAAACAGTAATTTTACATCGCTGAACACAGGAGCTGCTGGTCTACTGCTGCCTGATCAGTTAGTTTGTTTGTGTCATTGTTTGACTCTGGCCAATCTGAACCAACTCTTTAAAATACCAAAGTCACACAATATACAAATAAAATAACTTTTAGAGGCAGAAGTAGACCGAAGATCATTTTGTTGCTGCAAATCACTCTCTGACATTAAGGTGAAGCAGTGAAAATATTGTCAATATAGCGTTTTTAGGTGGGACTTTTTTTAGGTGGCTAAAATATGTTTTGTTGCTGACCCCTCCGCAGCAGTAAATTGCTTAGCTTCCGCGTCTGACTCCAGCAGGCATCTCTACACGATGGACTGTGACACCATACAACCCCACTTCTAAAAATCTGAACTATCCCTTTAAAGCCAGCTTTAAAGCATCACAAAGTAAACCAGTGCTAAACAAAAGTGTGCAGCATCAACATGTTATATAACATCTGAGTACTGCTCCACATAAAAGTAACCCTGTGCCCCAGTCTGGCGTCATCACCAGCAACACTTTAATTATGTGTGAGACTATATCTCTTCCTACCTGTCAGTCAGGAAGGCACAGATGATATTCTTGGCATCTTTTGAGATCTCAACATCATCAGGGAAGTTGAGGGAGTTTTTGTGGTCCATGATTTTACTGTAGGTACCAACCAGAGAGTCGGCATAGAACGGTGTGTCACCTAACAGAAATTAAGAGTAAGTTAGCGTCAATAAACCGCACTTGAATATTGGAATCAGCAGTTGTTTCTTGTACTGAGATGATTTTAACATAGCATTTAAAGTGCAAGACTAGAAATAAAATCTCTTACTATGCAAATATATCACTTGTTTTGTAAACGTCATTATATGTTCACTGACCAACAAGCATTTCGAAGATGAAGACCCCTACAGACCACCAGTCACACTCTCTCCCATAATACCCGTCTCCTCCCTGGGACTTCAGCACCTCCGGCGAGATGTAGTCTGGAGTCCCAACAGCTGTATCACAGTGCACCATGCCGGTCTGCAACAGAAATCTAGGAATCAATATCCTTTAAAATCTTGACATTATAGCATTTTTGTGGACAACTTTAAAGGGACAGTTTAACCCCAAATCAAAAATACATATTTTTTCTCTTACCTGTAGTGCTAATTATCATTTTAAAGTGTTCTGGTTTGAGCTGCATTGTGTAGGAAATATTGGTCGTACAGATGTCTGCATTCTCTCCTAAATAAAGGAACTAGATGGCACTCGGCTTGTAGTGCTCAAAGCACCAAAAAAATACATCTGAAAAACTCAACAGCAATGTCTCTTTTCCAGAAATCATGACCTGATTACTCAAGATAATCCACAGACCTTGTTATGAGCACTTCCTGTGTAGGAATCATTTTCTTTCTATCAAACTACACCCATCAACCATATCACTGCGCAGAGGGAAGCGTACATCTACTGCTAGCTCACCTAGCACCAGTGAGCTAGCTAATGTCACAGCTCAGCCGAGGAAGGTGCCATTAATGTTTATATCGCAAGCTGTCACAAGCCTGTCGTTCATGAGGAGATGCACGCCTCCTTCTATTTGATGATATGGTAGAAGTTGAAACAAACAAAAAAAAACTACATGAAACTGCTCATGACAATATCTGTGGATTATCTTGAGTAACCGGGTCTTGATTTTTGGAAAGGAACAGTGATGTTGAGTTTTTCAAATGTTTTTTGGCACTTTGAGCACCAAAAGCTGAGTGCCATCTAGTTCCATCATATTGCAGAGAAAGCAGACATCTCCACAGCAGATATCTCCAATACTCGGCAACTCAGACCAATACAATCTCTACTGATAAATAGCGAACTGTCCCTTTAAGTCAATTGCAACATATTAATTTAAATACACCAGTTTATGAGATGTGTCAGAAGAAACTAAAGTTTGCTCTCTGACTGAATAATCCAACGGTCTAAAATCTCAAATGCATCTAAGTTCTAGAAGAGCTGATTTAAGTCCTGAGCAATAATGAACTTGATACAAGTTTGTCATGCTCACGATGAGAATTCAAAAACGTTACATTACAGCTTTACCATCAAGATGCTTTCAGTCTTTACAGCTTTATCGCCTACACACTGTTAAGTTTACCGGAATTTGTGGGACTAACGAATTGTGATTTATATTGGTGTCTATAAACTGTGGATCACATCTCAACAGCACTGTGTTATCTGCATTTTTTCTTATAGTATCAGTGGTTTCATTGATGGGATTCAACTCACAGAGTCCATCTTCATGCATGTGCCAAAGTCGGCCAGCTTGAGGTGTCCGAGTCTGTCCAGCAGCATGTTGTCGGGCTTGACGTCCCGATGGATGAAGCCCATGGAGTGAATGGCGTCCAGGGCCATCACCACTTCTGCTGTGTAGAACTTGGCCCATTTCTCCGGCACATCGTAGGTGCTGGTGAGGTTGACCAGGTCACCTCCTGGCATGTACTCCATCACCATGTAGAGGTAGTGCTCATCTTGGAAAGCACAGCATAACTGAACGACCCAAACACAAGCTAACATTACTAGAGGTAGCTATACTGGTATAGGTGACACACCAAGAGATGAAAACCAGCACCAATCTGTTTGCCACAGCTGTGTGTATTTCTGTAACACTACTACATTGTCTGAATAACTGAGAATGAAGAATGTCTTGTAAAATGTAACAGTATGCACAAAAAAAAAATTTATACTTTGTTTTAAAAATTTTAAAAAAAGAATAAAAAAATGGCATTATATAGCATTATCACCAAAGAGGGAACAATGCAGAAACACTTCTAGTAAAAAACTAAGCTGTCTTCTGTCTTTTGAACTTTGAATATAACTGTAAAAGCACTAGTAATAATAATCAGGCGCTGAGCAGTGAACTAAATGTCATACCTGCACAACCCAGGGACTGTTGGCAAAGGCCATGATGTCCCTCTCTTCCCAGAAGAAAGCTGAGTCTGAACGCTTGATCATCTCAAACTTGCTCAGTAGCTTCATGGCGTAGACCTTCTGAGAGGCTTTGTGCCGAACCTGCATGGCAGCGATAACCAGTTAATCACAGTTGAAAGACAGAGCAGAGAATATGAGCTTGAGTCTAAACTTTATTCTCGGGGTGTCTACAGGTATCAGACACTTTAATGCTTTTCACAAGACCTTTTCAAGATATTTGAGGGCCAAATTTTAGACTGATTTTTGGACAAATCATTGTTTTCTTTTTAAATATTGTAAGTTTTATGTGCAGAGGTAGGTTTTATCTAGGGGCATGGTCATTAGAGTGAGTTGGGTTAATTTACATTTTGCCAGCAGTTAAATGCAAGTCGTATAAAGTAAGAAGACAGTATTATGTTAAATAGTAATGTGGTCTTTGACTTATTTTCACAAAAAGAAATGAAAAGATTTAAATATAAAATCAGATGAAATGTTTTCTGTCAATTAAGACCCCACAAATTCATATTTAGGACTATTTAATGCCTTTAAAGGACCTAAATTTATAAACTTCATTCTGAGAGACCTTTTAAGGACACTGTCACACTAATTTTGAGCCACATTTTGGCCAAATGGTGACTTACAGGTTACACAAAACTGTAAACTGCATATAATCATTGATTGCCTCGAAATATCAGTTAGTTCCATCATAACCGATGTTTCCAGATTATGAGCAGCTTTAGGGTGATTTACAAATGGTATTCACCTCAGAGGCTTTGACTAGAACAACAGTGTTGGAACTGCACTGCAATTATGAGTAGTCTTTCAGAAAACCATAGCAGAGATTATTATAAATACTCACAAGTTGGACTTCACCAAATGCCCCTCGACCAATGACTTTAACTCTGTCAAAGTCTTCAGACTTCATCTGGAGGTCTCGAGTCTGTCCCACAACTTTCTCATCTGAGTAAAGAGAGAAAAAAGATTCCCATGTTGTAAGTTTACTACAACAAAAACTGTTCTCCATCTTCCTGTGTCACATTATCACTGGAACACAAAACTACTTACATCTGTTCAAGAAGGTTTCAATGTTTTTGTTCTTGCGTAGTGCAGGGTAGTCCAAGTCTAAGACCAGGGCGTTTATGGAGTCCTACACAGAGAGACAGAACAATAATCATCAGTCATGAAAAAGACAACACTGATGAAGTAGTTCAGATAAATCAGATCACTGTCGAGCATGTATGTATTGTTGTTATTGTGTGTCCATCTTTCCCATGTCACTGACATGAGATGAGGAATAAAACTATGTGGTGCTGAACTCAGAAGGAAATTTGTACAGATTGTGTGTTATCACGCAGCATTTTAAAAACCCAAGTACCAAGCACAAGTTACAACACATTCTTCGCAAACATGAGTGTGTTGATCATAGAAGGTTACGTCATACTGCAAGTCACTGTGTTGCAACTAAAACACGACAACTACTTAGTGACAAACCAGGAAGTGTTTTGTTTTTTTCTTTCCATTTATAAATTTAATCACAAAACGGGCAGATTTATGTGAAAATTCACACCTTGACTGTCAAATATATACTGTTAGTTTCCAGTCATTTAGGTTAATGTTGGACATAATGCATTAATGACTTTGCAGAATGAACATCTGCTGCCGCCCGCATACAGAGGAAATGTGTCATATCTTACGTAACTTTGACTCTTAATGTTGTGACACGGTAGCAACAGTGCCACTACAAAAAAAGGAAAGACTGTACTTTACAAAACATGAAAAGAAACTAACTGGTGAATACATTCTTTATTTATTTATTTTTCATTTGATAGGACAGCTTAAGTGTGGGAAAGGACACACTCTTAGTAAGTGGGCACTCGCTCTATCAGGTGAGCTATTGGGCGTCCCTGGTGAAAATAATCAACCCAATAAAGGCAGTGGAGTGTGAGTCCCACAGGGCTTTATACAGCAGCAGAGCTGCATTCAAACTTAACATTACTGACCACTGGGTGTATTTCTAAGGAGAGTTTATTTTCTGTATATTTTCTCACCACCGCACAGAACAAAAATGGTTACACATCATTGCTACAGACCTAGCGAGTCTGAATAAAAGTAAAAATAAAATAACAGCTTTGCCACAGCTTTTCATTTAACAGTGATCAGCGTGATGGTTTGGATACGTAAACAGCAACTACATGCAAAGCAAATGGTTTTAAATGAAGGCTTTGTTCCGAGAGAGGAAGAGAAAGAGAGAGAGAGAGAGAGAGAGACGCAGGATGATTAATTTCACCATCAGCAGTGACCTACTTGATTCTTTCAATGTCTGTGTTATTTATCTGCCGACAAATGATGACCACACTGTTTCTGTGTCTGTCTACGAGAGATGAGCTCACCTCCGCACAGTTTGACGTCACTGTTTATGAACTGCATTCACCACACTCATCATGGTACTCAAAGTACTCATTGGTACTTTCAACATATTTTGCCTGAACACATAAACTGTGTCTCGTGGATATGACAACCAGCTTACGGAACATGAACAGCAAAATAATGCTTCACACATGAGTAGAGCATTTGTAAGTGGTGACTATAAGTGTTATCACAATAGGAAATTTTTTCTGACTTTGATACAATACCTTGAAAAATATCAATACTCAATATAATTTTCAGTACCACAGGGGAAAATTGACATAGAGTATAGCATTTAATTTATTTTGTTAAAACATAAATAGAAAAATACTAAAACACAGCAATGACTTTTTGTTTCTTAGTTAGTCGCAAAAAAAAAAAGCTAAATTACAGTAAACATTAACAATTAGAGAGTCGGACAGCCCTAGTACCAGAGTATTGATACTGCAGAAGATGAGTATTCAAACTGTTTCAAATATTCAGAATTAATGTGTCAATTAATCAATATTCTTGACAACATGAGTGACTATCATGAAAAACCGCAAAAGTTTAAATTAAGCCTGTAATAAATGGGTTATTTATTGCAAAGGCTGTTTGTTGACTCATTTGTTCACCTCAAGAAATAAAAAGTACTGAAAAACATTCTGGATCACCCTCAAAAATCCAGTATTCTTTGAACTATACCACCCAATCAAGACCGATCCTTAAAGGAAATCCTGATCCATGCAGACTGCACAGGTAACTTTTGCCTGATGTTAATATTTTCATAAGGTTCTCAGATATCACATCATAGTTCCCCAGCACAGAGAAAATATAAATGAACTCATCAATAAATATTGTTAAATGATTGTTGAGTAACTCCAAGCCATGTTGATTGAGGTCCTTGATGAACACAAGAGACTTTAGGATGAAGATAATGTTACATTATTGATGTCAGTTTGCAGGCAGTGATGCTACAGCAGTATGTACTGTAGTACACAAAGTCAGCTTAAAGGAATATTTCATCCACAATATGACCATTTCTAAACTAACAAATGAAGCCATGTTACTCTGAATTTGTGAAGAAAAACTTGTTTCTTGCATTTCTCCACTGAAAACGGTGAACAAATTGTTTTATTGATTGGGGACCACTTAAACATTGGGAAAAACTACATCAAAACATCAGTTTATGAACTCTCAGACACATTTATCAAGTTGTATGCTCAATACGTCCCAAACACATGCATTTTCACAAAAAAAAAACTTCACTATTAGATTCTGGCTTTGAGGAGAGCATGGATAAGTGTCATTTTAATGTTGTATTAAATACCAAGGTTTTAGCGAAAATCTGTTGAGGAAGCATTGAGCATACGACTGGACAAATGAGACTCATGTAATCATGTAACCAACAATATTATTCACTGATGAATTTAGTTGGATTTTTGACTTGTCTGATACACTATTACTACATTTTGGCAGTTTCGGGGCTCCATATCATTTTAAAAATCTAAATCTTTTCAGTGTCTTTATAGGTGGCTTTATTCTCCACTCTGTGAGCAGCGTTGCAGCAGCCTGAACAGGAACAGAAGCTGGCAACTGCAGCAGGTTTGGTCCACTGAACACAAGCTGACTATGTGTAACATTCAGTCATTTTTTAATGGATACAGTTTGACCCAGGGCAATGCAGGGAAACTGTTAAATAAGCAAAAGACAGACTGATGCAAAGCCATAATTGTTACAGTGTGTTACAATGAGGAAGTCATCTATCAACTTTTGTCAGCTACGCATTCCTGAACGGTCAATGAGGAGCTGTTTGAAACACTGGACCAAGCCAAATGTTATAACAGAGAACACAGGAACCCCACTTTGACCCATTGGTCTAACTGGTTTCTTTCAAACATGTCTTGTTCCTTTTTCGTCTTGTTCTTCCATCATTCACATCATCACTGTACTAGACAGGATGGCACAATCTGTTTCATGTTACCCTCGCTCCCTCTGTACTCATTTCTCCTCCACTTTTCTCTTTTGCTCTTTTTCTGCCGCTCTCCCTCCGTCTTATCAGCCTATCCTCCTGCTCTCTCCATCGCTCTCCGCTCGGCTGCAGTCCGTCTGCAGCGAGCTGCACACTCTGTTTCATCATCTCTATTTCACTTCCCCATTAAAGGACTGACCTCACACAAAACTACTATTTAAGGGAAAAAAAATACAAACGCCGGGGGGTGGAGTGGGGTTTGCCGAGTGCGTGTGCACGTACATACACGCACGAGGATCTCCCTACGAGCAATACAGGAAATGATCCACCCCACCCCAAGGCTGACAGATAATTTCACTATGTCATGAAGCCAGTCCCTGTGTGCAAGTCATTTCCTCCAAGGCAGCATTCTATGCTACTGCTGCTCTGCATTCGTCTGCAGCCAAAAATTCAATCTACACATGCATTGCAGTACAGGTATGACCGTGTAAACAATGCATCCAATACATTATCTGTCGTACACCTTGCCAAAATATCTGCAACATTTGAAATCAACACCCGGTCACTTCTTGACACCTGCTCACTGTGTAATGCTCACACATTACATGTTCAAAGATGTCTTCATAGTTGACTGTGGCCTGTTTTAAAGATGGAGCTGCTGTGGTATCTACATTACAGAAAACAATGGTTGTGTCAAGATGTGAAGAAACTAACCAACAGCTGCACAAACCACAGATGATATACATGTCCTATTCTTCTTTATTTTATTGTTAATTTACTTTATCCTTTTTTTTGAGTGTAAGATTTTGTTGTGTGATTTCATATTTCACTGCTAGAAAAATGGCCTTTTCTTAAAAGAAGGCTATGCAGTAGAGAGACACGAATAGTTTGAAATTGTTACTACATGATCACAGAAAACAGAGAGGAAGGAGTGTGGCATTTGCTCTTGCTCAAGAGGTTAAAAAAAAACCCCTTTAACTACTAGAAGGCACTGCACCACAACAGACAAATAAATGCTTCCGCTGGTGGGTGACATAACTTGTACGTTTGGCACAATGGTGGCCTGCTGGTAACAAATGATCTCATATTGCAGTTAAACTGTAAACTAGAACATGTTTCTGAAAACATTTTAGGTGAGAAATAGGCGATGCAGTAAAATAATTTCGATTTCTATTCAGTCAGCACTGTCTAGTTTTATTTGATGTGATTTTGGTCCGAGTTTGAGAGAGAAGCGGATCCTATGCTTGATCTGCTTCCGTACTCTCTGTGTCTGCGGTGGCAGCATGGGTGGCAGACAACACAAAAATGCAAAAGTAATGCCTGTAGCAGCAACCGCCCTGAGAGCCAGCAAAAACGCGCCAGAGACCTAGGCACTGGTTAGATGGAGGGAAGTTTACCACAATGCACTGACACATACAACCCGCACTGTTATGATACAAACCTAAGATAAGCTGGCAAAGTATCCCTTTAAACATGTCACAACATTACTTTTTATAAATAAAATAAGTTAAAATGAAATCTTGGTTTGCTGGTTTACAGTATCTGAAGAGCAGGAGGGCAACTGGTCACTGTGCATTCAGCAGCAATGATATAGCTCAGATATAATTCCCATAATGCCACAGGCCTCAAATAAATCATGCAGTTTCCAACGTTTAATTTCAAACATTTAATCTTCATGTAAGTCTGTGCTTTTATGACAAATGAATGCTGGTGTATTTATTAAGTTATTGATTTATTGCTGTTGTCATTTAAACACTTGGTTTCCTAGCAACTTTCGAGCCAATGCAAACCACAGCAGCCTTAGGTTGCGGGCTGAACTCTGTTAGATGCTGGTGAAAATCAAATATAATCAGTTTGGCAATCTCCAAAAATGAATACTATCATAATCTGCATAGCTGAGCTGCTGATTTCTCAGGAGCAAATAAGTACACCATGAAACCACCACATTTTTCAGGCCTCTTGAAGCAAACAAACTGCCTTTTTTCAGTAGTACAACATGTCTATCGGTCCCTCAGCTCTGCGATCAAAAATGTTGATGGTTTGCAGAGGCAGACAGCCGGACACAGCTGGAAAAGGTCACATGTGGAGCTTATGCACCTGAGGTGCTGTCCACTTTTCCGTCCAAGGCAATGCACGGAAACAATGCAGCAAAAAGAGATCAAGTGACACTGAATAGTTCAGAAGCTTTAAGTGTTTTGTGAGGAAAAGGTCACTGCTTATCACAAACTTCCATTAATAATCAATCATGTACATACTGTTCTGTTACACTGTGCTGTTGGAAGTGATACCATCCCAAAAAGCACAATAAAGCAGCATGGCAGGCAGAGGGGATTCAGTTTTACAAATTTCCAACTTTGGACATGATAAAGTCGACAAACGTTGATTGTCAACAGTTGCCACACGAAATACAAAGTAAACACTCTGTTGCAATACTTGGACTCGCTACAGGCATGTAGAAAACATTCCATATCTACAAACTGGACCTCTTGATGACATATTATTGCTTTTCTCTGTCAATTCTACATCTCCCCGTTAAACAAGATGAATCAAGTCTGGAGGAAGGATAAATAAATACATGTTGCCCTGGTGATGATGAGAGGCGCCTGTGGGTCTTTGTGAGAAAAAAATGTTTTTTTCTTTTGCAAATCAGACTGCATTTTAAACAGAGTTCTTACACACTAAGGCAAGTTAGATTTAAGACTTTTAAATGCCCCATGGAATGAAATTTAGGATTGATTTTGCGATAACCAAAGAAAAATAAACAATAACAGACAACTACTTAGGGTTATGGACAATTTCGCTCTAACTGCCTTGTTTCTATTGTGCCAAGCTTGAATTTTTTTTTTTTTTGCATTAAAATACACGAACCCTCGTAGGCATTGCCTTGAACCTTGTTTTGCCTTGTGTTGCAGTCATGCCAGGGAATACTGGTTAAACAGACAATTTTTGTGAAATTTGCACTTCCCAATGTCGTCCGGGGTACAGTGACAGCTAACTCCGGGACAGTTGATACTCTGCTGGAATAAAATAAGTGTTGTTGGGTCTATGTGCTATACTGATTTATGTGACGTCAGTCACAAAGAGGTGTTTGATAATTTAGCATTTGATAAAATAGACGATACCAATCATTTTGAGATTTTATGACGCAAAGTCAGAAACAAAATGATTCAAAAAGTCCTACTTTCAATGTCAGGGTTTTCCACAGATTCATTTATTTGTGGCAGGGGGCCATAATTATAACATCCATTGCTATTGAAATATATATTCCGTGCGGTTATTCATTGCACAATACTAGCATATGGTTAGCATTGTGCTCGGTCTAAAAGTTTGCATTCACTCAATCTGCACTCTGCTTCTCCTCTCATCCATTGATCTGATCAGCTCTCACTGAATCAACTAATCAATTTCTCCCCAACCCCACCTCCATCATCTTCAGCTACCGCAACACACAGATTCTATGGGAAACAATGAATGTCTTTGCTTTTTTTTTTTTTAAAGAATGATTTAAGATATTTTTTTATTACCAATTAAGCCCTTTTTTAGAATTACACAGTTTAAAGAACATTTTAAGGATATGCAGGAACATTGTTACTATTGCTTGGCTGGCTTACTACACAAAAAAAGGCTGAGAGGCATCAGCTAGGCCTTTCTGTAATATTTTGCTCTTGAAAATTGGTGCATTACCCTTTAAAATGCTTTATTTCACTGCATTAGCAGATATTTCAAGACATCATGATTCACAGAGACCCTGCAGGTCATACATAATAAGCTGTTTAGTGCATTGGAGTACCACAAGAGAAATGGCTGCACACAGCTCTTCCAATTTGCTTCCATTAGTGTTACTGTAAAAAAAAATGCCAACAAGACTCTGGAGAACATTTCTCGGCTACTCAGCTGAAGTGGTTATTTATAAATATTAAAAAACTGACAAGTGTCTGGGGAAGTGTAAAGCTGGATCAACAATTTAAACTTTCATGCATCTGACTGATCTGGACCTGTTCCAGACAAAGACATATCCTCCTGCCCTCGTCCACAGTTAAGCTGGCTTCACTTACATCTGCAAGAAAGGCTTTCTTTTTTTTCCTTTTTTTTGGAACAATAGATCTAAATAATTACAAACGATGATGTCAGCTCCTATACTCGGGCTTGATATACAGGACACTTCCCAGTACAACTCACAGTGACAGGCTTACAGTAATGTCTTCCTGAGCTGATAGGAGCATTATCCGTACAGTTAGTCTTATCAGTAGGGTTGTTATGTATCTATTAGATAGCACTTGAGCATTTTATCTCTGCTATACTGTACTCCAGCCAATGGGTTATGGCTGGTTGCTTAGCAACTCCTGCAAAATACAAAGAGTTGAAGCTGCAGAGAAGCAGCAGGCAAGAGTTTTATAAGCACCCTGTTTCAGCACTTTCTATTCTTTTCCATTTTATTTACCCAACCTGCTGTTGACATTACGGAGCTGTCGCTCTCCCTTCGCCTGCCTCCGCTCTTTATCACCCTATAAAAAGCCACGTGGATCCACCAGTCAGGAATGTGATGATGTTTCACCTGAAAGGCGCTAAACACAGAGAGGAGTAACACTACTAACTAGTCAAAGCCTCTAACAAACTGTCCCAGCTCAATATGCAATTATTTCTCTTCAAAAAAAATCCCTCTTCCTCCCCTCATACCCATCTCATCACTAGGCATGTGGAACAGAAAACAAGCAGCACTGCTGCGGCTTTAAAAGGATTGAGCAGAAAGTTAATGTTTTGATTGAATTCCAGCCGTTTTAAAAATAGTTGTGGGGATAAACGGTGGGCCGGGCAGAGTGAGGGGACCGTGCCAGGCATGGCCCGTAAACCCTCCAAGAAAGACACAACGGCAGGAATCCTGCTGAGGCTCACAAATAGCACAGCTAATGTCTCCACAGGGAATAACAAGAGTATGTCTTACTCTAGCATTTGACAGATTTCTGTCCCATGCTCCTGTGCCCTGTGCAGTTTTGGCACCCGTGCTTTATTATAAAGTATACTGAAAAATGTGCCTGGAAAAATACATAGCAAAGAAAGAACTGTATGTACATAACGTCCTGCTGTGTGTTTGCCTTAAACTCGGCTCTCTAAATGCTCATAATGTTCCACTTACAAAAAAGGAAAAAAGATAAAGGGGGGGGGGGTTATGTTTCTAAATGCAAACCAACTACATTGTACTCCAACATTTATGTCCTTGTTCTTTTAAATCAATACATATATAAGCCAGGATTTGTGTGAAATATCAACTGTAACAATTGTTTTCATCACTGATTAACCTAGAGGTTCTCTATTTAAGAGTCAGAAACCCCAGAGGGGGTGCCAAGATATATCTGAGGAGTAAGAAAGAAAACAAAAAAATCTCAAAATTTTATTTTTTAGTTGCAAAATAATGAATACTTTCACCTCATTTAGCCTCTGAAAAAACATGAAAAAGAAAAATTTGCAGTTTTTTTCTTTATTCTTGAGGTGCTCATGATTCATGTTGATACTAAGGCCATAACCCCTGGTAAAGGGTCACAGGTAGATATTGCCTTGTTTCAAGAGGTAAGGAGCCAGGTGATCATCTTCTAAATGAATCTATAAAGTGTTAGCAGCTAGCAAAAATTGCCAATCACAAGTTCCCAAAGCTCAGGATAAGGTCTTAAAATGTCTTCTTTTTTCTGATTATCAGTCCAAACAGAAAGAGACAGTTCACTATCATACAAGCCGAAACACAATGTCTGTCCACAACAATTTGTGTGTAGAAAACCGCACTGCGTCACTTACTTAGGACAAATGAAACGGCACTGAGCAGACATGGCCTCAATTGGTTCATTTTGTTTTTCAACTAAAAAAAAGAACTGAAACCGTAATGACAAAGCCACCAGACTCTAGTGACAAAAACAATCGTTTTAGAGCACAGAAGCTGCTGGCCTACTGCTGCCTTCATCAGTTAGGGTGTAAGATAAAATGATGAAATTATTCCAAATATAGCGCATGTTTGAAGTAATACTGATTTGTTATTGGTGGGTCTTTGTAGGTGACTGAAATAAGTTTTTCTGCAGCCCCTGTCCACAGCAGTACATGGCTTAGCTTCCATGCTGGTAGATTTGGGTTTATAAAAGATGATGGCAAAGCAAGAAAGTACATAAAATAAGCACAGCAGAAACGTCAGATAAAAAAGACCAACTTTAAAAGTTACAGCTATGGCTGACATAAACACAGTCTACCCAATTGAAATCAAAAACCGGTTATCTACATGGAAGTGTTAGTGCAACATCACTGTGGTTTGTAGGGCTGCTCCCCAAAAATCGGGGATTCGAATTATCAGTCGGAGACCCCTCAGTTGACTGAGATTGCTTCAAGTCAAGAACTTTTGGTTTGTTGCGGTAGTCAGTGTGCTGTGCAGCAAACTTTAGAGACATTTTGGTCCCCAGATTTTGCTGTAGAGTGAGTGCTCTTGACTGTCAAATTACTCTTTGGTAGAGGCTGCAGCGGACATAATACGGCAGCACAGAGGAAGAAGAGATTGCACTGTATGACTGTGAGATAACACCATCCTCTCTCGTCTGATTAGAAGATGTGAATTTTCTGCGCACAGCAAGTTACTACAACACAGTCTCTGGCTTTTGTTTAATACCTGCAAAAAATGTTGTTGAACATCCCACTGAACTCACTTAAACTTTAAAACTTGATATGGAAAAACAACCTGAAATGTCATATATTCATATTGAATAGCCACATCTGATTCAACTGAAATAATGTAGTGTACAGCCCTGTGGATTTGGTCCATAAGGGTAAATAAAAATGAAATATTCATATTTGAGAAGCAGGAAACACTAATTAGTTTATTTTTTGTGACATAATTCCTTATCTAATGCAGCAAATGACTTCAGTTTCCCTGCCTTTGAATGAATAGAGTGGACCAATTTGCCATTAAAAGCCAGTAACATTATTATGACGTTATTAGGCTGGGTTTCAATTGAGGGTTTCAGTTTCAGCCCTCTGGCATGAACATGGTTAAATTTGTGTATAAATATTTTGAGTATCAGCACAAACTATTTGAAATATAACTGCCAGCTTCAACACTGAAACACCACCAGACTAATACCACACACATTCAAACACTCATGTTTGGGTTTGTTAAAGGAAATACAAGCTGCACGAAATCACCGGGAATCCACGGCCGTTTGCTCATGTGTCGTATTGTTCTATCGTTGCTGCTGGTTTCACACAATGCACCTTGTGTGTTGCTAAGATCAAGTGAATAACGTGTTTGTGAAAATGAAAGCAAATGTGTGTCCATGAATATCCAAGCCTGTGCATATGTATGCGTGAGAGAAAGTGCGTGTATGTGTGTGGGAGGCAGTGTTTCAGCAGCGCGTTGTGATGGAATGATAACGCTGTGGCCAGATGGATGGGTTATGTATTGTGCGTGGGAGACTCCTGTTCTCTTCTCCTCTCTGCACACTCACACCCTCATTTAAAACTAAAAATACACCAAGACTCAGGTAACAAACTCCTTAACATTCACACAACTGGATGAAGATTTTGCACAAGCCGACAACAGAATTTAACAACAAGAGGTGTGCACTGCGTGTGTGCTTTGCATAACTCGGTTCACTTGTCATTTTGATCAGTGTGGAAACTGAAGTTCTTCAAAAGTCTAAATCTTCTATCAGAGCTGCGATATCCAAAAGTATGCACAAAGATTAGACTGAGTGCTGTTTGATTTATTTATATTCACAAGCTGCGTCGTTTCTGAATGCACCGTTGTGTGCACGACCACAATATCTCAGCCACGGTCTTTATGTCTAGACAAGAAGATCCAGCAGATTATGACAAATCTCAGGGTGTATGCATTTCCTTTCACATGAGAAGCATTCAACTGTAAACACATCAAGACATCCCATTCCAGCTCTGCATCAAGTCCAAATGTCAGATTATGAGAATAGATGAGATTTACAGCAGTTTATTTAAAGGTTTATCACAAAACCAGATGGGGAATTCAGCTGTAGCATAGTCGCAGTATTAATAACACTTTGAATAGATGGAATATTTGATTTTTTTCTGGACGTACAGCATAGCCATTCACTTCTTCCTCATTTTCTGAATTCCTCCTCACATCCCTGTAAGGTGGATCTTGGATCTTCTCACATCTTGTTCTATTTGTCCGAAGTATTATATAATATGCTGTTAAGTATGTGTATATTTATCTATGTGCCTCTGTGAGCTGGACTTTGATTTTTGCTCAGTTTGTAATGAATGTTTTACAGAAGGCTGGGGAAAGCCTTTTACCCTGTAAAAGCAAAATGCTCAAGATCTATCAGTAACTTTACTTTTTTGTTTCAAATACATTGCTTTTAAAGTCATTTGACATAATGTTCATGCCAGTCAGAAATAAATTTTAGGTAAACAGTGAACAGCAGCCGTCTGATGTAGCAGAGCAGCTGGGAGATCAACAACAATCCAGCTCATTTAACTTAAGTATAGCTATTTTCCCACAGATTTTGTTTTTAAAATGTGACTCTCCATCAGAAAAATGTGGGAATAGTGATGTTAAGAGATGATTTTGGGGCCCAAAAAATTAACATCAACACTAACAGAAAAGTACTAACATTAAAATGTAACATACAACATCTTGAGCAAAGGTCAAACCAGAGCACAACATTTTAGAAAGACCTCTTACTAACTCAGTATGATGTTGCTAATAAATAAAGACATGTTGTGGTTTTACAAGGAATGACACATCAGACAGTTTCTAGGTCAGACGCAGTAACTTCCTGAAGTCTTGCATGGAAACCATAAAAGAAGGATCATTACATCACTGTGTAGCGTGTGAACGCACACTGGTGCCAGGGATGAAAACTCTTTTTGTCCTGACAGCAGGTAGGTCTGTGCTTGTGTGTGATTATCAACGACTAACCATCACACTGTCAATGACATTTAATAATACTTTAGAAATCTGGACTTTATCACTCAGTGGTACTTTCTTTTTTGTTTGTCGGTGAACTAAGTTAGCATTGTAACTTTGTTTAGCTAGCGGTATTTTAAGTCACTTTTAAAAGGTCGAGAAAATAGCGCTATTGGCCAGTGTGACTGCTACTCCAATAACTGAAATTTGAACTGGAGATTGTGCTCGCTCTTTGTATTGTGTGATCGTTATATTTGTTTGTCTGTATTTATTGTTGTATCTTTGTTTTAAGCTGCCCTCTTGGCCAGGTCACTCTTGGAAAAGAGATTTTAAATCTCAAATAGTCTTTTACCTGGTTAAATAAAGGATATATATATTAGCAAGTAATGTCTATGTTGAGGCATCCTGTGTTAATTTAGAGATAAAACTAGGGATGCACCTGGTTAACACTGCTATCAGCCGATATTTGCCTTGTTGGCTGTCATCGGCCTATTAGATGACACTGACCGATGGGAAGGGCTGATGTTTTGCTTTGCGCAGGCTAAAAAGCAGGGCTCAACAATGGCAGCCAATAACTTGAATTAATGAGCAGGTACAAGGAGAATACAATGACTGTTTGACAAATAGGCGATGTGATCTCACTGTTGTGTGACAGATTAGCTAGTTTTATCCGGCGTCCCGTCAACAATAGAAAACATGTTTGAAACAAACAGATGTTCTCCAGGAAGACTTTAGGATGAACAGATGCAGTAAACTCACGATGATCATGTCAGAGGAGGCACTCACGCTGCCCTGAAAATGCTACATCCACTACAATCCACTAACGATCCATGTTAAAATCAGCTACTTTCCTTATCATTACAGTGAGGTTGACAGGCAACCAGTAGAGACTCCATGAAGCCATATGGCCAAATAATATTCACACATAACCCTAAACAAAACACTTTGTCTTTTGTATGGATTTAAAAAAAAACGATTTATAACTAGGGATGCACGATATTGGATTTTTTTTTGCCATTATCTGATTTTCCATAATACAACAACTCATACCGCCAATAAATGATATGGAAAATAATGCATCTTTCTTCCCCAAATCCTCTGACCAAATTTACCTCTTTATTTGTATGCCTTTGACCCTGTTTATCGTTATTTTCATGTACTTTATTTACTTATCTGTTTTATCATCTGTTTAGTTTTTGTTATTTATATTCTTCATACATACTTGTATCAAACTTACTATCATACTTGTATATGTTTCAGATATGTTGTTTTGTTACCTGTGCTACATCATTTATCTGATGTTTTTTACATGATTACTTTGTCACTATTAAAACAAAAAAGTTGGTTTGTCATATCTGCACAAATGAGCATGTTTTTAACTTCCAGAATTTGAAACATATAACAGACTGGGATAAAGGCCTAGAAGAAGCCTTGAGGGGGGTGTATTTTTTTGTTTTGTTGTGTACATGTTATCTGTTAAAATCAATAAAAAGAATATTTTTTTAAAAATTAGCATTTTGGCTGATTCCAATATTTCATTTTAAAGGCAATATCGGCTGATACGATGATGTACCTATATTATCACGCATTCCTATATATAACATTTTAAATTAGTGAGCATTAGAGGGGCTGACAGGTAGATTTTGTTACCTTCAGACAGAGCCACACAGAGCCCCCCCCCTTTCATTTCCAGTCTTTGTGCTAAACTAAGCTAACAGGCTGCTAGTAGATATGTATATATTGAGAGTGGTATCAAGCTTTCCATTAAACTCCTGGCATGAAAGCAAATTTTCAAAAATGTCAAACTACAACTTTTAAATTACTTTGTACAGAGGAGTATGTATTGGAAGTTCAAATTAAAGCCCTGACACAAAACAAATCATAGATATATGTAGAAAAACATCTAATGGACCATCTATAGCTTTAATAAACAGGGAAAACCCCGGTAAAGTTACTTAGTTGTGATCACTAACGAAGACCAGATGATACATAGCTGAACTGAAGTGTGACATTTTAAGACTGCTGAGGGCTTGCACACCCGGAAGACACTGGGTCTTCTTCACTGGAGTGGAGCAAAAACCAAAAAAAGACTGCAGAGAGAGGCCCGGCTGTCTCACCAAGAGGAGGTGTGGAGCAGAGAGACTGGCTTGTTTTGCAGGAAAAAAAAATTGGCCGGGGCCACCGTCCCCAGTGCCTTATAAGGCAGTGTTTCTATCCAGCTAGCACATTGAAGCCGGGACTGCTGCTGCTGCTTGCCTGAGAGCAACTCAACTGCACACCAGAGACAGAGCCAACACTCAGGTTGACTATCACTGTAAAGGACAGAGAAAAAGACACACAGGGGTTTTCCCCACATCCCGAAAAAAAGCTACAAAGTAAAGAAAAAAGTGTGGGCAAAGAAATGGAAAAGCGCAGAGGTAAAAAAGAAGGGAGACAGGAGATGCTGGATGAGAAGAAGGGTGATGAAAAAATAGGTGGGAAATGAACAAACTGAGGCTATGTGTGAAAATAAAAACTGGAGTGATTAATCAACATTATGCGCAAAACAAGAGCATTATGATGTTAAATGACTGCCTCACAGAGATGATCTGGAAGATTTCAGACATGCTCTTAGCTATCCATATCTCGTATCGTTCACACTTAAGTGCTGGGCACTAAGTTATCAGGCGGTACCAGGTCTGCAGCTGTATCAAAGGGCTTTGGACTGGAGCTACAGTTAAAATACCTGCAGTGTGTTTAACAAGCCTGAGAGGAGGGGCAGAGCTGCAGGCTGAGAGCGAAGCAGAGCCAGAGAAAAAGAGATAAGGCTGAAAAGTGAAAGGGGAAAGTGCAGTCATTCGCAGGGACTTTGAGTCCCATATATAGCTGCCAACTATTTACTCAGTGAGGTCATTTCCTTCAGGACAGCAGAAAGGCAACTTATGTGACTTGCAATCAAGTTTTTTTTCTTTATCTCAAGAAATGCCCTTTCTTTTGCTTGCCCTTTAGTCCAACACTTCAGTCAGCAGTGGTTTGCTGCCAAATAATGATCACCACAGTTTGCACAAGGGGAAGGTTGCTGAGACTTCAGGTTACATTTAATCCAATGCTGATAGAGGCATTACAGCGATTTACAGTTTATACCACAACAGTGCATGGTGCCAGTAACCCTTTGAACCCTGAGCACAGAGATTTGATTTCTTTCAAAAACAATAGTTAAAAAGGCAATGAGCAACTTGGTTAAAAAACAAAGGAAAAAGCTACATAAATTGCTAGAAATGAGTAGATTTAGAAAATTATTTCTATAAAAGCTAGGGGGAAATGACTAGGGGAAAAAAGCCAGGGAAGAAATGTATTTTTAATGATATTTTTCAAATTGTGTCACAGAATTACTATATTTTTTATAGTATTTTTTTCCAGGACATTTCCTTGTTGTTGTTTTTTTAGTTTTTTAAAAATTATTTTTCTTCTGTTTGTTTTGTTTTTTAATTAATAATTTTACAGGTAATTTTCTTGTATTTTTTTATAATTTCTTGCTAATCTTTGGGTTATGCCTTCAGTCATTGCTCAGTGCCTTCTTTCCATGTTTTCGAAAGAAATCAAGACAATTTGCTTAAATTTCAAAGGATTTAAGCACTATTCATGTGATTTTTGCTTAGTATTTGGTTCTTTTTGGTGGCAGGTGTGACTTGAGAGTCCAGTACAGATGACAAAACGGTTTACAGAGGAATCTCTGCTGCCTTATTGGGATATTAGTGTACAATACTGTGTGTCCCGGCATATAAAGGGTCAGATTTCTTTACAGGAAGGTCACCGAGTTTACTTGACAGATGCTGCGGATTCCTCACTGTCAGCTTTCCGTATCCTCAGGGTACTCAGCCCACGGCTCCCTGGCAAGTCCTTAATACATCTAATTTCAAGTCAACTAAAAAGCAGATTTAATTATTGAGTTTCTTTCACAAAGCTGTAATTTAGGGGAGTCAACAAAGCGGCTTCTTCGGATGCTTTTTTCTTTTGCTGTTGCTATGCCACAATAGCAGGGGATGTGTGATTCATTGTTTACTGAATATGAGCCTGTGAGCAATTATTACGGCACTTAGAGTATTCATGTTTTTATCCCACCTGCAAAAAAGGACATTTCTGAGCCCTTAGTGTTTGTGTTTGTGCATGAGTCTTCGTTTGAATCCCACCGTGAGCACCAAAACTTCTTGATCCCTGCGACAGCTCCAAGGCTGCTAAAAATGGAAAACTGCAGCCTGCTCTCTCCTACGCATGCTTCCCACTCAACTTTTGTCTCAAACACTCAACACCTCTATCTCTCCGGCTCGCGTGCAGGAAGTAAACACCACCAGTGTTCATGCAAGTATTCTGCTCAATGTTTTAAGGGAAGAGGGAACACACCAGGAGTGGTTCAAGTAGTGTGGAAGGGGGGACAGGGGTGGGGGTGTACAGAGGGCCCCAAACTGGATGGGGCCCGTTTAAAGGGGTGAGGTGATGCTTTTTAAGATAGACCCGACAGTGTGTTTGCCCTCTGTCAGGTCCAGTTAGGGGGCCCAGAAATTTAAACACCAACACTAAAACGGATGTCACTCCACAGTTATCGCAGGTGCTGTGGTGACACAGAGCTGGCTCTGAAATAAAGTCGTGAGTCTGAAAAAAATGTCCTCATGTTCATAAATTAGTATTATTACACAGTGACATCAGGCACAAGAACTAACATCTATGACTCCAACTTTCTCTGCTCCGAGCAATCAAACCTCTTTCACTCAAGCTGAGATTGTTCCTGTGGACTATAAAAACACACTAGATTTTATTCTATTTTTTCTTTCCTATTTCAGCCTAATGTCATGATGTATATTGGTATAATGTATTTTTCCACTGCTTTATGCAACTTTAGGTCATTACAAAACTTGCCAAAAGCATCTATCAAGAGGTACACCCCTTATACTTTTCCACCAGAACCACTTTAGAGCACCGCAATTTAAGACTTGTCTCCATTGCAAAGTATCTTTTGCCAAAAAATCAAACTTTACTCTCCAAAAGAAAGCACTAACTTTTGCAGTTTGCAGAATGAAGAATTTCCCTTTGTATCAGTATGACATGATCAGATCATATCAGTAGAGGGAATTCTAAATCCTGATAACCTATTGTATAATGCAAAAAATCCATGAGCGGTACTGGTCTATCCATAGCTTGATAATTGCACTAGGGCCGCAATTATTTTCAATTATTTGTCGAGTAATCTGCAATTTATTTTCTCAATAAATTGATGAATTGTTTGGTCTATGAAATATCACAAAATGGTTAAAAAATGTAGTAACTGTTTCCCGAAACCCAAGATGACATCCAGATATTCAGTGTACTGTCTAAAGAGGAGTAAAAAATACCCAAACCAAGTAACTGATTTTTAAATCAGTAGACAATTAATTGGTCAAAAATTTCAGTTCTCAATCATGACAAATGCTGTATAAACCAACGCGATTCAGTCTTACAAGTGCAAACACGAGGGCACGAGTTTGCTGCTCAACAACTAAAAAATCAATGATAAATCTCACAACTTCTGACCACGTCAACTCAGAGCAAACTGATGGAAATGTACCAGCTCACTTCCCAGAAATATATGTGGGAAGCAAAACAGAATCATATTAGAGTGGAATCAGTATAATTCACATGAAGCGTGCAGATTGTAATTACTCTGCACTTACATGGGCTTTAGTGTTACAGTTTGAGATGAATAAAAGGGCAATTTACTGAGCTGACAGTTCAGGGCTTGCAGTGACAATGTTTAGTTTTGCAAATATGTATGAATTTAGGGGAATTCTGGTTGAGCATTTTCCTGTTATCAATTCATTATGCCAAAGATAGCCAGTCCTGTATTTTTGTTTTTTTGAATACATTGCATATCTGTAGCCTGATCACACTGGTTTTCAGACAACCCTCTGACGAGAAAGTGGTATATAAATACAAACATTTTAAGATTCATGAGTTTTGTCTTCGGGACTGTTCATAATTTATAAGATTGGAGGAGGTGGTGTACAACAGGGGAGGCACTTCACATCATTTTTTTAAGCGCTGGGGAGGGAATAGAGTTTTCTGATTTGGCTTAATTCAACTTTAAATGGTTGTGCTTTGTATTCATTTTAAATATCCACAGAGCCCCAAATCCTTTACGCAGGTTTGAAATAAAGCTTGACCGATATATCAGTCAAATGATTTTAAGGGCTGATATATCTGTATCAGTTTATATGCATTCCAAAACACATGATATTAAAAGTTTAAAGAAGACATAATGCAATCCAATGAAATTCACTCTTTCAGTGCACTGATGTCATTTTTTACAATAAAGCTTATTGTTAAGCTGTAAAATACCCTGAATTAATCACAAGTATTTGATAACCTTATCTGGGGGATAATTGCATATATATAGGCTATAACATTAGCCAGTATGTCAATTTTGGAATTTGTTACTCCCCTATATCAGTATTGGACCCCAAAAAAACAGTATGAGTCTGGCTCTAGTTTGAAAGGCACGTTTTCTTTAAAAAATCACCCAAATCACGGCATTTATCGCAGCTAGAAACTCTGAATTATGGTTATTTATGGTGGAAGGAGGGTCATGCAATTTCCCACATCGCTCAGGGAGGCTCATCAAAAATATTTGTAGCTCTGGGGAGGATCATGATTTTTATTTTATTTTTTTAAAGTTGCACCACAGCCACCCCTACTGTGGTAAATAAGTTACAGTAGTCAAAAGTTTAAAAAAATAAATAAATAAAAATACTGGGCCAACATCTTTCTGATCACCTATCAGTGAGACCAAAATAGCTCTGTAGATCTTGTGGGTAGTGGGACAATCCCAGTCTGGAGAACCCAAAATGTTACTCAGGAGGGAGTTTTAGCCGGAAATATTAGTCTCCATAAACACACGGAGAGAGACATTCTCCATGAGTTAATCCTAATCTGCAGACACGCTTCACAGAGTCCCAAACTGCCCTGTCTGCACTCAGTCTTAACTATTAATCAGGCCTACAGTATGTCCACCATGAGGCTCTTATTTTGGCAGCTTTTTCTAAATAGATATAGTATAATGACATTTGATTTCAGGACAGAAAATGAACTGTGTAACAAATGGTTGCGATAAGAAAAAATAATAAAGAATAGTCCTATAGAGCATCACAGTCTGCCTGATGTAAAAACAATGCTAAAAGCAGCAGGTTACTTTTTGACAATGAAATGAATAACTGGGGAGATATTTGTCAATAGCATAACGTTACCCAAGTGTGTGTGCATACGTGTCTAACGTTTCAGCGAACAGACAACATGGCATCATTAATAATCTATGAGGTGTATCCCACTTGACTCACCAGCAAACTTTCCAGGTTTATGGCAGATCTGGGCTCTCTGATCATGTCCTCCAGCTTCTTCAGCCGGGTTTCCATCCTCCTCTCCGCGCCCAAAGACATGGCTGCAGCGTCGGCGGTCAAAAAAAGTTGAGCAAAATATGAAGAGCTTTCCCAAACTGTTTGAGTTTACATGTGAAACCTCTTTGTTCCTGGCTAATGGCCGTGGGCCTAGCGGAGCAGCCTTGGGCACTCAGCCCACCCAAATCGCCTCCAACAGGAATAGTGTGCACAATGAAGAGAAAATATCCCCAAAAAGCTGAGATGTCCCCAAAAACTAGCCAAGTAAGCGCAGTAAGCTAGCCGTTTGAGCTAATTCAGATAACGTCACGCTTGAATTATCACCTCCCGTTAAGTGAAAGATGCATTTTTACAACTCGGCGATAAAAGTTTGAATGTGGAGATACCAGCAACAGGCAGCAGGGCGTTTTCTTTGCCCCCCTCTCCTCCCCTTCCCTTTGGTTTTTGGCCGCTTGGAAATGCTTTGGACTCGCCTTTAGGAGAAAATTCCGCTTCCTTTCACCCCATTCAATGATGTTTGGAGCCCGTTAGTGTTGTAGTTTATCCTCAGTGCTGCCACAAGTCATCCGAGGGGGTGATAATGTCTGCTCTCCCGCGCTGAATTTTTAATAAGCACACACTCTCTTCCTGGATTTCTTCTCGCATTTTCGCATGTGTCTTCCTCGGCTTTTCCTTCTTATTGGCTTTATTGCCCCAAAATAAGTAGTTTGACTCGTTGGGAAAAGTCCTCCGGCGGTTGAATTTTTCGCCGTACACTCACATCTACACACCAACACACACTGACTGAGTCTGGAGTCTCTCTCCTCCCCCTGACATCAACACATGGAGGACTCAGTTACCCAGAAGCCGCCTGGCCTCTCCTCCTGCACCCCTACCTCTACTTGTTTATATATTCAACTATAAACAAAATTAAAACCAGCTTATTACTGAACAAATACTAAGATGGTAAGGGACTGTACTTTATTTATCAGAGGAGGAGGATGGCTCGGGTGTGACTTTGCTTTTCTCTTTTTTAATATATATTTACCTTCTTCAAAGCAACACATATTTTTATTAATTGGGAGATATTCATAAGCCTACCTCCACTATAAATGACCATATAGGCTATTTTCTTTTTATCTTATAACCTGTTGTCGGTGTTGAAGCCAATGAAATTATCAAACATCACAGGAGTGAAAAAGTGTACACAACAATGACAATATCAGATTAGATTATTAGATTTTAAAACCTCTGATTTTATTTTTTAAACATTTTAAGTTTAAATCCTGAAATTGAAAATAGCCTTGTTTTTTTTTTGTTTTGTTTGTTTTTTGTTTGTTTTTTTTTAATATTATCATGCATTTATAAATTTAATGTTTGTCTTTTGTTTTGTTTTTTAAATCTGGTCTAGTTGGTGCAAAAAGTTTATTTTTTGGCAAAATTTTAAATGAGACATGTAAAATTAAGGGATTTTTGAGACAAAAAAGACCAAACAACCACAAAGAGACACAAAAGACTCAAAAAGACAAAATGACAACACGAAAACAGACTAATGAACTATAAAGTGTGTCTTGCACCACAGAGGTGGGTGAGGGTGCATTTTGTATATATCTGCCCAGGAGCTCACTGTCTGATAATCCGCCCAGGATCACATGCACCCTCAGAGGTCTCTGACATAATTACAAATAGTTGATTTCACCAGAATTAATTAAGCAAAAATAAGCAGAATTGAAATTATTTTAGCGATCTCAGTAACAAAAGGTATGAGACTAATATTGAAGAGCTGAGCAAAGTTTTTTCCTTGACTAATAACTGTTTTCAATGATTGAATAATTACGAAGTGCGGAAGTTTGGTGGTGTTGCACTCAGAAAATGGGATGTATTCTGTTTCATTCAGCAGAGGGAGCAGTTGGACCATAGATGCATCCTTTCACCTTGCTCCAACTTAATGGTTGTTTTATTATATTAAATTTTGGCATATGAAGCTGATGTGCGCTCGTTTTTTTCCTGGGAAAAATCCTGAATCACCAACAGAAAGTGCATTTTACATTTTCTTTATTTGGAACAGTTAATTAAATGATGAGCAGCAGGCAGAGTAGCGGAACAAAAACATGAGCGCCACCTACAGAAATACAAAGTAATAAACAGAAAATCCAGCAGGTGGGTAGAGAGGTGATATCTGGGAAATGTAGTGTTAAACTACACAGTGAGGAAGTGCGTGAGACTCAAACAAACTGCAATTTTGCAGCATAATAGACTACCACATTGAACTCATTTAGTGAGTCTGATTTAAATATGACTCTCATTATATAAGGGTACTAATTAACTCCAATCTAACCTAAATTTTTATATCTAATAATTTTTAGTGGTAAAAATATCGTGATATTTTAGTGTGGTCTATGACCTACAATCTTGCAATCGTATCAGCTTTGGTCATCTGTACCACTTCAACAGTTAAATATTAAATGCAAATTTTGACACATCAGTTTCCATTCTGCAGAAAATACCAGTTTCATGCAATAAGCAGTTTTGTGTGGTATTTAGCTATCCTTATTTTCCTTAAGTATGTCAAAAATGAGAAACAGGGATGATACTCAGAAAGTGGTAGCCACCAATTTAATAAGAAAAATACACTACTTACTGATAACTTGGTGATCAAAGAGGATATGATTGACCACACAAGAGGTTACATTTCTGTTTGAAATGATGCCAGCACCAGGTAAATTGAACTGTTCAAATGTGCTCATTTTTAACACAGCCTTTGATTCCCAAAGCAGCAATCAGAGGTGAGAGAGAGAAACAAAAAGCGCTCCTGCTGACTGTGCTCATGCCTGAGAAAATTCTCATTATTCTTCACACTGGCAAAGATCTCTTGCACAATATTTGTTTATTTGTTACATCAGTCGAGTGAATATATTGGTTTGAATTCAAACAGGTTAAAAATTATGGGTTTAAATTGCTCATTTCCCAGTTTGTGCTGACGGATAATGTTTCTCATACACAGGGGAAGTATCTGCATGTTTTGTAGACCTATTTCACAACATGACATCTGTCATAGCAGGAAAAGCACAGGAGTTACTAATAACATTAACAAGAGCTCTGTTCTATTCAAGTGTCCAAGCAAGACATGACAGTGTGACAGTGAGTCAGGATAAATAATATGAGGACCCTGAAACTGAAGCAGCTCAATGGAAATCAGCCATTATTAATTTGATCCCTCTGTACTTTTCCAACTGTGGCATGTCAAATGTCTTCTATGAACAAAAAGCATTATGACATATTGTTGTATCTCTTTTCTTTAAGATAAAAATAGAAATTTTATTATTGACTGATAATTTTAAAAAATAGTATTAATGCTAACAGCAATGTATCATTTACATTATTCAAAACTAAACAATAAGATAACATTAATAATGTTTGCACTAAATCACGTTTTTTTCATCAATATGACATTTGAATTACATTTTCTTGACTATGAAAGAAAACACCCAAGAAAATGACTGAAATAAATCCATAAATATGTGTGTGTGTATATATATATATATATACACACATATATATACATATATATGCACACACACACACACACACACACACATACATATATATATGTGTGCGTGTGTATGTATGTATAGATATATCGATATTCCCAGTCTGATATGTTGTTTTTTTGTGAAAAAAATATGTTGTAATGTTGTCAATAGATCTATAAAAAGATATATAGATAGCAAGGGGGGAAAAAACTCCTCATATTTTGGCCGATGTGTGTCATAAAAGTGATTCGTGAAATATAAGTGACACTTTACAATATAATGCATTCCAGTCCTGCTTGCTTCCTCTAATAGAAAATATTCTACCTAAGCAGTCAGGGTAGTAAAATATTATGAGTTTAATCAGCCCAACACAGTCGCTGTCTGACAGTCTCAACAAAAAACAATCATTGTAGGCTTCACCCACAGCTGTTGTATTGGATGCATTATATTGTGTGTTCATTAAATTGTGTCCACTTCTAGTTAATGTCTCCCTTGTGAGAACACGTTTTCCCATTATCTCCCCTCTGAGGAGTGAGCCAATACTTTCAGCAGCCACAAGATAGAGCCAGAGACCATTAAATCCACATTTCTCATCTGCAGCGCTGCCACCTCAAGTCAGATATTCCCTTGACTGTAGGCTTATGTTGAGATCTTAAAAACTGGATTTCTTTAAAACTGTTCGTCGCTTCAGTGACGGTGAGTATATTTCCAGTTGTCACTACATCAGCCTCTGCTGGTAATTAAAATTGTTAGAAATTTGATTTTTTTTATATATATATAAATCAGAGCTTAGTTACTAACTGGTGGGTTAATTATCAGTAGAGATAACTAGTAATTACTGCACTCATTATTTACTGTTTTTTTTATTATTTCCAATTCACTCCATGTTGGACATCAATATTTAAACAGTATAACGAAAATTCAACAAGTTATGAATGATTCATATTCTAAAACGTGTTTAAACAAGTAATCACATGTGCATTAATTATTAATGACATTTTAGAGTTGTTAGCATAAATGTATTTGGCTGGTAGATGCTATGGCATTTTTGTTTTTCCGGCGCTCTTTTTTCTTTGCATCACTAAAAAAATCAAAAGTAGCTGGTATTTTTTAGCTCTTCACCTCAGATTTTTACCACACCTAAAGGATTATACTGTAGATTCTCAGTCATTAAATGTTTTTGTCACACACTGAATGGTTCATATCTAGCTTTTTATAATGCTGTTGTTTGCATACAGTAAACGATAACTGTAAGTGCTTTTAATTATTTTTACTTTACATATTTCCATTGAGATGCACAGCTTTTTCTCAGTGTTTTTATTAAAGGTTTTAATATAGAATATGTTGACTTTTTTTGAGATGTGACACAGCTGAAATTCACAGTTATTAATTATGATTTTCACAAGTTTTTACAGGTTTTGGGTGGATCTCTGCCACGTTGTCAATGATGTGATGAAGTGAATTATCAGCTCAAAATCTCCCAATAAATGATGTTTAAAGAAAGATGATAGTTCTTCCAGTTTTTCTCACAATATAATGCAGTTGGTGTGCAGTTTCCTCATACATAGAATGAGCAGATATGACCCATCTGAAACAGAGTTGTGTGTGCTTCTTATTTATTTGTCTTCATGAGCAATTCACTGGATAAAACAAATACTGTTACAACACAAAAAATGATTATTTTCCAAAGCAATTTTGGCCACATGTTATGTACATGTTACAACGTCATAAGAAAAAGACAGAAGATCATCTCCTCATATCACTGTTTTCTCCGTTTTAATAATTAAAAAAGCTTTTCACTGTTCACCAGGCATTTACATTGGAATAGAATGCTCAGGTCAAACCACCTTCACTTATTTTATTATTTGCAAATGCAAAACTTGTCAACAATAAATAATACTATAAAATGTACACAAAAAGATCGACAGTCCACCACAAGTTAAAACGTTGAACAGATTGGATGTTTAGGAAAAAGGAAGTTGGGAGGAGGGTTTCTTCTTAGCAAAAATGTGACGGTCCATACAAGTTACAGAAAAAAGCTGATCATCTATACATTGACACTAGCAAGATAACAAAGTCATTGTTTCTGGTATATTTCATTTTGTACAAAGAAGGGAGAGTCTTCTTTACAAGCGAGCATCATTGTCTTAACTGGAGAGATTATACAAGCAAGAGTTAAGGCAACTTCTCTGTTGTTTTTGAAAAGTAACATGAAGTCATGTCATGTTTTATTTTGTCTGTGGACCACTCGTCTATATTCAGGTTAGAGTTAGATGTCATTGCATAATTCAGGCTGTTGACTAGGCCTGTAGTCCATCATCAAAAAAGGAATGCTGGAGATTTGTCACGAGTCTGTTTGCCATCACAAAGACTGATTCAGTGGTCCAGGATTTCCACGTGAGAGTTAGGCTCTAATATCTTCAATATCTGTCTTGGACGTGGACAGTACACTGTTTGCAATGTCAACACAGCATGGTGCAGGTTACGGTCACACATAACATGCATGTGGTTTTGTCTGTGTGTGTCTGAATGTGTGTGTGTAATGGTGCCAAGCAGGAGAAAATGCATACATAAATGATTTTGGTGAGTCCCTGATCGTAATTCAAGCCCAACTCATCTTTTTTAATCAGTAGGCTATGAAATTTCAGGTAGGCCTTAAGATAATATCTTAGAACAATTCTGGGAAATCTGCCAGTAATCAGACTAAAATTTAGAAAATCTCACCAAAACAATTTGTGTTAGTCTTTTTGTGAAGCAAATTCAATGAAAAAGGCTAGTGTTTTGGGAGAATTCACCTCTGAAGTTACAACCAGCAGGCAATTAGCTTAGCTAAAAACTAAGACTGGAAAAAGATTATACAAAATGTGCTAATAAGTGAAGTTTAGAGATGCTGGTAGAATTTTTTTTTTGTTTTGTTTTTTTTAACTTTATTATTATTATTATTATTATTATTTAATAGAGTCAGTTCATAAGAGTCAGGTTAGCTTTTTCCCACGTTTCCTGTCTTTATGCTATGCTAAGCTAACCAACAGGTAGCTTGCTTTAGCTTCATATTTAGGCCTATCGGACAGAGATGAAAGTGGAAACAATTTTTTCATTTAACTCTCATCGAAAAAGTAATTAAGTGTATTTTCCACATTCAGCCATTACCTCTTAATATTTTGTGCACAAAGTGGATATTTTGTCCTGAGGGTGGCACCAGAGGAAAGCTCATGGGGAGCCCTGTTTGGAGTTCATCCTCTAAATTATGTCAAGGTGCTCAGTACGTTTTGTGGCATTAAATATGATCACATAGCTGCACAAAAATAGCCACTGCAAGCAGGACAAAAATGTCCAAATGTTACATAATTAAAACACTGACACCTTTCTTCTCCGTTACAAGGTCTGACTTCCTGTTTTGGGAATGCTAGCAGCCTGTTAGCTCATTGCAGTGGGTGCTAAAGTGTTAGCTTTGAGCAGTAAACAAAGCATAATTTTGAACCTGTCCTGCTTAAGACAAACAGACAGAGCTGTATCAGTGGCTCAGTTTTGTCATAGCAGGATTGCAGCAAACATTTAGGATACTGAGGTCGTGTCCTTTGTATGTTTTTGCAACCTGGGGGGGTCTTTACATTCTAAAAACCTACACACAATGTGTGTTTTATAAGATATAACATTTAAAGTATACACAAACACGTAACTGAAAAAATAACATATGAAAAGACTTTCTTTTTGGTGAGGGGTGTGACCTTTAAAATCCTGGTTGTGGCCTTGGTTTTGTATGACCCCTATATTACAGACATCACAGTGCCCAGTGTCTTGATTACATCAGTGCTTGGTTTCTGTTCTTTCTCTAGCTAGATTCTGGACTGACGACTCGACAAGGAAACCTCAATTTTGGAGTAGGGGTGCAATTGCTCTCTACCTATGGATGAATGCAATTCAACACAAGGTAGACAAGACAGAAATGGGCGGCTTAAAAAGAGCATTTTCACTGCCTTTGCTTGCAGAGAAATGAAGCGGGGGCAAGGAAATGCTTAAAGTGACACCAAAGCTGGGCCTTGGCAAGCGGCAAGCTAAGCCTAAATGCCTGACTAACAGGCAACAGATAGAGTTGCACACTACTTACTCTGAGTCAACACTCTGTAATCTCAACTGGGCTCTCTGCTTGCACCTGCCTCTCTCACACACAAACACACACACACACACACACACACACACACATACACTAACATTAACTATTTGCGTTGTGTGTATGACATCAGTATGGGTAGTGTAGCCATATTTGTGATATGTGGATATGTGTAGTAAATGTTGGGCCTCATTTGGACACAGAATGAATCACACCATGACTGAAATAAATCAAAGGCAGCAGAAAAAACTGTGATATGATGGGGCTGCAAAGCAATGTACACATCTAATGCAACTCCTTTATCTTTTGAATCCAGATTTGTATTTCACCTTCCTTGCAGTATCATAGGCCTTTAAACCATAAAGAGAGACAACAGGGCAATACTGTTTTTGACATCCACTTCTGTTCTGTATCTTCCTCTCTTTTTAAAAAAATAAGTGCTTGTGTTTTTTGGCAACTATAAATTATCTGGTCAGATCTTCAGTTTGAAATCCCATTTCCACTGAAAACTAGGTGACATGTTTTGTTTCAACACACCAGAGGCCTTTGGCATATGATAATACCTTGTCTCGCACTGGTACAATGTACCTCCTCCATAGGAGTGTAAACTAAATGCTGTCTTTGTTTGATGTCCCAGCTCGCAGGCTTAAGCTGCGCTGTAACTGGATCAGATCAAACTGGATGGGCGACGGTTGTGTTCACTTACACTGGCCAAAATGCTGTACATAGAGCATGCTACTGAATCAAGAACAAAGCTGGGTTTAAAGGTCCAGTGTGTAGGATTTAGGGGGACATATTAGCAGATATGGAATATAATATAATATGTATGTTTCTTTTAATGTATAATCACCTGGAAGTAAAAATCTTTGTGTTTACGTTTCCTTAGAATGGGCTGTTTATATCAGCATATCCACGCTGTTTTATCCACGGAGTCTGCCATGTTGCACCGCAATGTTTCTAGCAGCCCAGAAAAGACAAATCAAACACTGGCTCTAGATAAGGCTATTAACTATTTTTGTGCTTTTTAATTTTTATTTATTTATTTATTTTATTTTAGTTTAGTTTTTTGTGTTTTCCTGTTGTTGCCAATGTAGCTAGCAGCCTCTCCCCCAGTGTTGGAAAACTTTTTGCTTCCATGAAACGTCTTTATTCAGTGTTTTTAATGCTTTAAATAATCCATGAACATCTAGATCTAAAGTTATCAGATAGTGTTTTTACTGATTTAAATCACCTGGTTAGTTTGTTTTGTGGAGGAGGAGACCTCTGCAGATAATTCAGCTCCAGAAAAAAAACCTCATGAACGTCTGGATCTTAAGTTATTAGATGGAGAAAAAAAGTGAGTACACATTAGAAGATGCTGGGCAAGTGGCCCAACTGTCAGGTGCCAAAAAACACCACAGAAACAGTGATTTGTAACATAAAACTGTTTTTTACAGTGTTTTTACTAGTTTAAATCCCCAAGTATGTTTGTTTTGCTGAGGAAGAGATCCCTGTGAATAATTTGTCTCCTGGTATAAACCGCCTGAATGTCTGGATTTTGAGTTACCAAGAAAAAAGGTAAGCCCATCAGCTACATGGCGAACAACATCTGAGAAACACTGATCTGTAGCATGAAACTGCTTTTTTCAGTGTTTTTACTGGTTTAAATCACCAGGTCAGTTTTTTTTTTGTAGAGGAAGAGACCTCAGCGGATAATTAGGCTCCTGGTGAAAAACCTAAAGGAAGTTCACGCTTGGCACATGGGAGAAGTTTCAGTTGGATGCAATCTGCAATCTTCATCACTAGATGCCACTAAAACCTACAGACACCGCTCCTTTAAATTTGGCTTGAAACAAATAATAACTGGCAAAAAAAATCAGCAACTTGGCAGGACTGGTGGAGAAGCAAGAGGCAATGTTCTAAACATTTTTCAAATTATTTCCAAAATGAATTTGTCTTCAGTGTGTTTATTGTAGAAAAAATCTGTTGTGTTACTTCAACAGTGTTCCTCCAGGTCCCAAAAGAATTATTTATGAAAGAGCTGGCTTGCCTCTGCCCCGTCTAAATTCAGTGCAGTCGGTCTCAAACTAACCCATTACAGAAACACCACTGGTAATGTATTATAGAAAAGATTAAGTACTAGCCTGCAGTAGCAAGTACCCACTGCAGTTTGGCAGACTTTCTACATTGTCATGCCATCCCAGTTCTTCTGGAGGTGCAGTAAGCCTCGTAATGTTCTCAAACAGCAGCCTATTACTTGTACTGGTGCTTACTGTTTAAACACAGGATGTGAAAATGTCAGTAGTCGGAATGATTATCATGTCAACTCCGTCCCATTCTTGTGTAACAAAATATTTCAAATCAGTGAAGTTTGAGAGCAAGCAAATAGTGCTACAGGAAAATGGCAGAGATTGCATGATTCCACCCACACACCATTAGTTGCTGGTGAAGGTTAATATTTTATCCTCCAGATTGCTGATTCAGTAAATCCAAAAACAATCTGTGTTTTTATGTCCAAGGACAGTTCTCCAGCCTCTTATTGAAATAACTCTTAGTCACATATTCATGCTTATTATGCTTCTCTCTTCGCTTCACCCATCAGAACACTTTGTGTCAGGTTGGCAAACACTGTTTTTGCTGGTTAGATTTTTGCCAGCTCTCTGGCTCTTTGTGAAATGTGTCTATACCTTAGTGACAAGAAAAAAAAAAACACTTACTGGAGATTTTGTACCTGTGGTGTGGCACCAGGTTGAACCGAAACAGGGGATGGAAATCTCTCTTTGGGGCTCCTTTCACTAAATTCCCAGCAGCAGCGTCTCATTGTAACGGACAATATGGAGAGCACTTGTTAGAGGGAGTGTGGGTAAGGGGCAGTGTGGGCTGAGAGTCTCTAAATGAGGAGTGAAGCAGCAGGGTAAAAGTCCTCCAGTTGCGGGGATATACTGTCTGCAGTTCAAAGGTCAAGCGATCCTGCTGGCCACGACATCAACTCTTTAGAAGTTCAGTCCATCAGTGTGTCTGTCAGACGGACAAAAGGAGTCTTGTCCACTCTGCTATGATACAACATGTTTGGTTGGACTCTCATCAGTCGTCGAAGGCGATTTGTGGTGCTGGTAGACTGGACGATGAGTGAGGACGAGAAAAATCTGAGTGTTCATGTGTGTGGTGGTGTAGTTTGGAGGGGTGGGATTTGGAGGTGGGGGGTGGACAAGTGAGTGTCGTTGATGGCACTGTGGTCCTCAGAGCGTCCATCTGTGAAACAGAGTGGGAGGAGAATTAGACAGAGTTACCCCCCCACCACCACCCAAGCCTGTTTTTGGTGAATGTGATGCATGAATCCAAGCAGGCAGCCCCAACTTTCATGTCAAGGTAAGTGGGGAACAGAAAAGGTTCAGTTTAGAGCATCAGGGTGCATAGAAGACCCACACAATAACAGTTTTGGTGCTGGAGACACTGAGGATCAAACAGAAGTAAATGCAGACTGTCAGCAGTGTTTCCTATTTTGAGTTTATTCTCTTCGGTACAAGTGATCAGTATCGGCTTGAGGACACTTTTGGGCAAATAAAGAATGAAATATTCAGCGCGTGCTTCTCTGGAGGCATAAATTTTACATCATGTTTCAGATAATTCATAATAAATGCCTTGTGATATGGCAGACAAGTGGGAAAGGTAAGATACAGCAAACTGATTTAGCATTCTCCCTTATCAATAATCAAAAATGGTGTATCTTTAGGTATCTGAAGGTTATGGTACAGTTTCTCCATGACTTCTATGATTCACTTCAGCTGCCGGTTTGCTTTTAGCAGCACTAACGGCGCATGGGGCTTGATTTCCATCTTTTGTCGTTATTAATTACTCTAATTCAGAGTGCTCGCCTCGTGTTACCACAACTTGAATTGGTCTTCAATTGCTCTTGAATACAGTTTCATTTAATTAACAACTCGAGGAGTGCATCATTAAACTTGGTATTAATGTGTTGAATAAATCCTTTGACATGACAGACTTCCCATTTCCATTCTGAAGCTCATCGAGGTAATCTGCCAGTCAAAGTGAAGCAACAAGTAATCTTGCTGTAAAATGGGAGCAATGTGCCGGCTCATGAGGAAATATGTAAAAAATTAGAAAATTAATGTGTTGGATGAACATGCTCCAGCAAGAAATGCATGCAAATCAAATCAGCAAAACAAACTAAAAAGACGCACACACCTGAAATTTTTGTATAATGTCATTTCTACTAATATGGCCTCATACATATGCGCAGATTTCAGATGATATAACATTATCATTTGTCTCCCCCAGTAAGAATTGGTGTTGGCTTTGGCTAAGATGCACCGAGGCACCTTTTCCAGCAGTATGATATACATTGGGTGGCGGAAGTTTGTGATGCCACCGGCAACTACCATTATACAAAGAGCAGGAAAGTTTTTATAGGGTGGGCGGAAGGGGTGGTAGATGGGTCAAACAAACTCGGGAGCTCCCTGTTTGCTTCCCATGTGAAATTAAGCCAAAGCATAATGTTTTTTTTCTAAATGGACCATGTGCTTTTGCTGCCTAAACCAAAGAAATAAATATAAAAACAACATTTTAACTATGTTGCACATGTATTTTGAAAAAGACTATGCATTTATGGGCAGACAGTGTGCATTTTCTGCAAAAGCAATAGTGTACTTTGAAAAGACACAATGCATGTAACAAGCTTTAATTGACACTCCCTCCCGGAACATCCAAAACAGATACGGGAGGGTACCTTGAGCGTCACATTAAATGGAGGTCCACCGACAAAGTCGCGGTATTTGACGAGTTGGAATCAGCAGATATTGTATGATACCTTCTGGTTTGCTCAAGTAAGTCATCACAAGTAACATTCAAATACCTTACCTGCACAGTGGAGTTATGACATTTTCAACATGCACTCACATGACATTTTTCACTTGCTTGTTTGACTACTGTCTCTATTTGATGCACACAGTGTTTTCCCTTCAATCAAGCATCATAATGTGATTTTATGATGAAGTGATCAGCCTTACTATTTGCTACATTGGACAAAAGATAAAATAACCCTTTTGCCAGAATTTCCTAAATTTTACAATGCGGCTAAATATGAAAGTAAAGAACTTGTTAAAGAACATTTTGGAAGTAAAGGAGATAATTTCAAATGGTTCAAGGATTCACACTGGGGAGTAAGAGACATTTGAAGCATCAAAAGCAACTGATTATTTGATGGGTACCCCACTGTGAATTACAAAATGTCAATGAATAAATCTGTGTAAATTCATACTTAAATACAGAGTCTGCACAACTGCATAGAAGTGTTTGTGGCAGCCCACTGGGGTAAACCCACCTCATTTATTTTGATTGCGGATTCGCAGACACCTCCTCTTCAGCGGTGGCTCCAGCTCGGGGCTCCCGTCTGCTGACAAAGGGGCACTGATGGAGCAGGACAGGATGGCCGTTTTGTCAGCACCGGGCTTTGGCACAGGCTGGATGACCACACAGCCTCCGGTAGACAGCAGTGGCAGGGCATAGGCATGCTCACCCTCCTCTAAGTTGGAGTCAGGGTCTGGCTTACCATCCACTGTGTCCGCCATCTCATCTTGCGCTGAGCCCCGCTTCCCTGGCTCCCACTCTCCAGCTGCGCAATTGTTCTCTTTCAGTGCCTCATGCTCCAGTTCACCGTTGGCTGACTGTTCCTCTGCCGTGCCTTCTCCTACAACACCATCTCTTCGGTCAGGGTAAGACTCAAAGGCAGGGGTGAGAAGCGAATGCCATCCCGTACCATTGACTATGACATTACATGGGGCAGCAGGGTTGGTTTGGAGCTGGGGCAGGGGTTGTGGGTGGGTCCGTGTTGTGCTGGGTAAGGGTGGTGGGGTACGGTTAGAGTTACAGGGGTTCAGCTGGCTCATTGGAGGATCAGCGTGGCAATAAGGGCTGCTGTTGCTTGAGGGAGGGCCTGGTGATTCCAGTGTGTTTGGGTGTGTGGCCCCTTCCAGCTCTGCAGCATTGAGGAGGCCCTGTGAGAGGGCACCGTCCACCCCATCACGACAGCCCTTCCCTTCCCAACCCAACCCTGCAGCTGGTGGAGATCTTGTCTCTGCCTCTGCCTCTACCTTGACCTGGACCCCTGGTAGCATCCTCTGAATTACCTGCTGTTGGCATGGCCTCTGGCCTATAGTTAGATCAATCACCCCCTCCACTGATACAGGGCCGCTGCTTAGACACAGATTGCCTGAATTGTCCTCTGCCTTCACAGTCAAGTCAACCAACGCCGTCCTGCTCCTATCTGAGCGTACAGGAGAGAGACGCTCCATGCCAGCTGGCTCTACTTTCTGCTCCCCTCTGTCACCTCCAGAGGACCCTGGAGAGTGTGGCCCAGATCCCGAAGCCTCAGAGGACTCTGGAGCACTGCGGAAGGTACCACTGCTCTCTGGCTGGTCCCTGGAATTTTTGGGGCTGAAGGGAATCGGGATTGGAATAGGGATCGGGACTGGCAGAGGTACAATGACAGGATAAGGAACCAAGAGAGTTGGTGGGGGTACCAATGGAGCCAAGGATGGCATGCCAAAGTTCATCATTGGGGGCAGAGGAATGCGTCCATTGGGCATCATGTTGACTGGGGGGAAAGGGGGCAGGCCTGGCATGGGGAGACCAGGGTGAGGGGGCATCATGCCTGGGTTGGGATTGGATGAGGGGTGGACATGTGGAGACAGCAGGGGTCTATGCATGGGGCTTGATGCTGAACCCATGGACCTAGAGGGAGGTGGTGGACCAATGCCAGGGATGATAGGGTTTGACAGGGGACTATTGGGCCCACCTGGGTGGGCAGAGGGCCGAAGAAATGGTGGACGCATCTGCTGCATCATTTGATGCTCCATGAACAGCGGTAGGGGCATGGGTCCCCGGGGTGTCATCACCATGGGAGGGCTACCAGGTGGAACCCCAACAGGTGGGTGCAAAGTTGGAACAGGCGGAGGGGGAAGTGTGGGGCTCTCGTGGGGTCTGGGTGTGGGGATCTTGGCTGAGGAGCAGGAGGATGGGGAGCAGACAGCAGCAGTGTCTGAAGGTGAGGTGGCAGAGGAAGTGGAAGGGGCCATTGCAGAGTTGGTGGAAGGACCTCCTGGTGAGGGAGCTTTACGCCTAAGGTCCGTTAATGGCGTTCCCCAGGACTCAGGAGTGAGAAGCTGTACCCCTCCACTACACTCCATCTTACTCTCTCCACCAGTGCCGTGTCCAGGGTTACATAATGCTCCAGGCAGTGCAGCCTGGGTCTCCTTGTAGAAAATGTCCATCTTATATTGGTTCAGGCATTTGGCACTGCAGAACTGCAGCCTCCGCTCACCAGCTCCAAAGTCCAGGTACTCCTTAGTGTGGCGAATATGTTTGCACCAGTCACACACCTGGAACAAAAAGCACACACAGTACACACACTGCATCAGCACCTGTCACTCTGCATACAAAAGACTTGTAATTTGTTTTTGATGAATTACAAAATAATCTCCTCTGAAGTATCCTGGTAAGCAGAAGCTCAGCCTCCAAGCCATCTGGAGATAAACACATTTAAAACAAGATTGTTTTTAAGAAAGCTGATGCTGTTTCTGATTACTATTACAAATCTGTCAAGAGGAAACGCTTAACCTTGAAATTAGTTTATGTGCATGCCTGCATGTATTTGATTGATGTAATTTAGGTGTGTGTTTGTGCACGTGTCTAAACCAATGTTGTTTTCTTACAGAGAGGTAAACGTGCATGTGGTATGATTCTGCTGCTAAGTGCTATTAAAGTGACTTTGTCTTTGACTTTTTGTGCTAACAAGAAATGCCCATTTACACCTTCTGTTTGCAATAAAGTCTCATTTAACCACAGATCCCTTGGAGACTGATGGCCACACTCGGTATTGAAGTGTGTGCCAACTACAGTAGAAAACAGATATTTAAGTTAAGTCAGTTTGAACGCTTGAGCAGTACAAAACTGCTGCTGCAATTTTTAGATTTCAGCTATTTTGCACATCAGGCTGCAACCAAAACCTGAAATGATCTGAGAGGCATTCACTTGATGACTTAAAATCTCTTTATATTTTTCAAGTGATTGATGCAATAGCTTAATGCAGAACTTTCAAATTTCGTCATTTAAGCTAATAAAGGGGCTCCATGCAAAATTAACATTGTATGAGTTTGTCTGGACACGGTTCCCAACACGGAAGTAGCTGAGTAAGCAGCTAGTGCTAGCAACTAATGGTGCTAACTGTATAAACAGAGCTAAACAATGGCAGCAGTTCTGACAAAGCTAATGATGTTATCCAGGAGGGAACTGAAGGGTGGGCACTACACTTCTACGATGATGCCCTCTGGATATCAGCAGTAACAGCTATAAGAGAGCAGTGCAAAGCAGTAGTGATGAGCTAGAAAATGGTGTACGCACATGCACTAACATGCACGCATGGCGGAACCAGCCACCACAACAAACCACAGAGAAGCTTAGATTAACACACACACAGTGTGACTTCATTCTCTGCTCAGGACACAATTACATTCTACGTTCTTTGCTGCTATATAAATGCTCTGAAGGTTGCATACAGAACCTTTAACTTCACAAAAAAAGAGTAAGTGTACCTAAAAACTGACAATGTATTTACCTTGTTGTTAGTAATTTTCTTATTCTGGATGAATAAACATAATGTGACATTTTCAGTAACCACTGCTGATTATGTGTTATATTCTCTACACAAAATGACAAGCCTCTTATGCATGTTTTAAAGCATGCATGGCATGCACAAAAAGCAACATAAATGCACTGTCTTTAAGAGTATACTCTATAAATATACTATATTGTTTTTACAACAGCATTCTTTTCCAAGGATTGTGCTACCATCTCAGATCAACATTAAAAAATGTTACAGTGGCAAATGTATTAATCCACTTTAAGTAGACATAAAAGACCAAAAAGCAGTGCATCGTTTTGTAAAATACAACTGCCTGTTTCTGTAATTTTAACAGTTGGGAACCCCAACATAGCATTGTTCTTTCTCCACTAACTTTTCAATATGGAAAAACTACAGCTTGATGTCAGTGTACGTGATGTTTCACAGGAGTGGACTTCACATTTTAACTTCATCCCTGAAAATGGTGTGAGTAGGTTGTGAATGCATTCATTTTCACTACTCCCTTGTGTTCCTAATGTTCACTGATATCCAATTATGTGACAATAAATTGTCATTCTTCTTGTTTAGAATTTATTCGTTACTAGAGACAGCAGCATGCGTCTTCTTGGCACTTACTATGTCATATTCATGAAATTCTGTAAAAGCAAGTTCTTTTTGAAACAAATCCAAATCAATTCTTGCTATCTTTGTTATTCTTCTTTATGTTTTACTGTAGCTATAAGAATTACAAGACTGCTTTAAGATCAACTTTTTAGACTCACAGTGGGATTTGTAAAATGTGTTAAGAGCCAGTATTTTCATCTATAAAAGGATAATAAAATCGTATAATCATAAGTTCTGTTTTAGGGCAGGCTCAGTTCTGTATTCAGAGCAAACATGAGGAGGCTAAATTGAAAAGTTGTCTTTCTTGCTCACTGCAGTGGCAGAGATCCCAAAACACCGTGCTGCACTGTTCCATCACTGTTATACACCTTTTCCAGCACAAAAAGTGCAAATTTTTCTTTGGGAGGAAAATGAATGTGACCCTGGTAGAGCAGATAGCAGTGGGCGAGCCCCGAACACGGCGTTACTCGTCAGGCCACACACAGCTCACTCTGTCAGCTCTGGGAGGAGTGGCAGGTCCTCGCTGGAGATAATTAAGGCATTAATCAGTTGTCAGACCCCTCAACGACATCCATCCATCACACAGACCCTTAAGCCCCCCTGCTGAATGTTAATAAGTTGAGGGATGCAACCGGAAGGTGGATAAACTCTTTTTGCACGCTGCACGGCAACATTGGTTTATTTGGCAGGATCCTGTCTGGCAGCAGCTAAAGGACAGCGGACTCACATGGGCTGTTTGGGCAGACGCAGCGTAGCACTGGCCGGGATTTCAAAAGAATACATAGCATGCTGACCTGCAGCTGCTACATGTGTAAAACATCAGGTACTGCGCATATCCTGTGTTTTACATCAGATTGTCTGCCACAGAGTGGCCAAGGAGGACATCTTTTAAGGACGAACATTTTAAGACAGTTCCGCATTTGTAGTAAGTCATTTTGTGGTGTCAGTCAGGAGGAATAACTTGCACAAATGCAATTCATAGGGAAATTCTGACACTAACACACTCGGGACAAGCAGCTGGAGAACATAACGAACCACAGCAAAAACAGATCAGAGACCGGACTAGATAGCAACTGTTTAAACAGTACGTTGGCGGTGCTCAGATGTCAGTCCCTTGAATCCGACACGTTTTAACTGCCCATTTAGTCCTGGCTAATTCAATGAGCCATGACTGAGTAAAAGTCAAAAAGGTGCTCTCGCAAGTTGAGTTTGATAATGGTAGGCCCAGGATATTTTAAATAATAAATGTGCTGAAATTTTCCTCGACTCAGAAAGACAGATGGAGAGCACTTAACGACTTTCTGCACTGTGAGTGAAATTTCACTGCGCATTACGCTAATGGAGTTGTGCTTTCTCTCTCTCTCGCTCTCGCTCGCTCTCTCCCCACTACACAGATGTTTGCAGTTGAATGTAATTATGGTCATTTATTTCCATCGTGGCCAACGAACCAGCATTGGCGGTGCCGTTTAATCGTTTGCGTTGCAACAATTATCGTGCCTCCAAGCCAGTGCAACCACCTCAGCAGTCATCGTATTCTTCCTTCCTTTCACCCTCCAACCCAGTGACGAGGCCGATGACATTTAAAGGGTAACTGGTATTTTAGCAGTCCTGTTTCCCCATGGTTTGTGTCTTAGTGACAAATGAAAACCATTTTTTCAAAATTGGTCCAGTATTGACAAAGAGGGCTGCAGCCGGCAGCGGCGAAACAGGTTGCAATGTAACCACTAGGGGAAACTCAGCACTGCCGATGTAGATCCTTTTTTTTTTTTTGCCACCAGCAGGCTCAGACTATTATTGTAACTGTCAGACGATATATGAAAATGACCCCTACAGAGATAGACATTATTGCTAAAGATTAACATCCTTTTTGTTTGAACAAAAATAGACCTGAAAACAGTATTGTCAAACCTACAAGACTCCATTCAATAAACAAATTTTTGCGTATACAGAGCCAGTGTATTTTCACACCTAATTGGATGAATTCAGGGGTTATTTCAACCAAATAAGACCTGGTGGAACACTAGAAAGATGAACCAAGACAGTTTTTGTGAGATTTAATTTTAGGGCTGTCAGCGTAATGTGTTAAACACGATATGATTTTAGGTTCATATGTAACGTGTTGCTGTTTTTTAAAATGTTTTAATAGCCGGTGACATTTCTGTCTTTAAAAGACTGTCCCAGGCAGAGTTTTAATACTAGAGTGATGACACTGGTATCATGTGAAACACTTAATAACGCTCCAAGGTTAGAATACAATTTGGCGATGGAATCACAGCATGATCATGTCACAGGGATCCCTTGACCTTTCACCCCAAGATATCTGAAAAACTGGGTCCTATGGGTACCCATCAGTCTCCCCTTTAAAGACATGCCACTTTATATTAGTCTCTTAGCTGATTTACCTTCTCAAAATGGTCTATATCAATGTTTTGTGATGCAAAATAATTTATTAAAAACATGATTACAAAAACTGTTATTAATCCCGATTGAAAAAATGAATCATTTTCCAGCCCTATTTATTTTTCTTCGGTCAACTGTGAATGAAGTATGCTTTATGACAAAAAAATTCTGTTTATTTGACTGGAGTCTGATAGGTCTGGTGATAAGGATTTCAGGGCAGTTTCTGGTCAAACAAAAAGGATTTAATTATTAAACAAAAAGGTCTATCTCTGTAGGAGTCCTTTCCATAATGTTGTCAATTATAATAATCTGAGCCTGTCATTGGCAAAAACAACTTCTTTTAGTGGATGTAAATTGACAATGCACAATTGCCCAAAGTGGTTACACTGCAGTCTGTTCTACTGCTTGTAGCTGCTGTGGTCTCGGTCCGTACTGGACCAATTTCAAAAAAGGTTGTCTGCATTAGTTATAAACACTCAAAACTAGGGCCCAGATTAAAAAATATCAAAGTTACCTTTTAAGAATCCCAAAATTGGTCAACAGCTGGTTTTAGCATATAACCTTTTTAAATGAACAAATTAGGTGAGGCCATGATTGGAGGACATTCTCAGGGGTTGAAGGATCAGATAAGGAGTATCAAATTGCTTCAGTCACAGAGATGAAGGAGTAGGTTGTGGACCAACAGGTTGCTGAGCAGGATGAAGAAGAAGAAGGCGGTGAAGAAGAGGAAGAGGTTGCAGATGTTAAAGAGAGTGCAGAGGATGTGGAGGATTTAGATAATGAAGAGGACGAAGAGGAGGCGGTTGCAGAGGGTTAAGAGGCTGGAGGGTTTCAGACGGTGCAGAGATTGTAAGGTTTCATAAGAGGCTGTAGTGCCTGAAGTGGTTTTATATGTAGAATGAAGAGGTTTAAGCAGTAAAAGTGCATAAAGGGAAAGGCTTGTATATCCTCCCTGTTAAGGTCGATATGTGATTCTTTTGACACTTCTCAGATTGCCGCTATAATCACGTAGTGAAAAACACAAGGATTAAACCTGTGGAAATGAACCAGGTGCTTGAAGCGAGCCAGTCGCTTGGTTGTCTCACACTCCAAACAATCTACAGCAAAGTGTCCACTCTTGACAACTCAAGTCCATCAATGATGGCAAACAGAAACACTGTGCGTGTTGCACTTTGAGTTCATTCCAAGATTATTCAGCATCTTAAAGCACCTGGTCCACTGGAAAAAGACAGAGTAAAGCTTCAACTAAAGTTTACACAAGAAAATTAAACTTTGGCAGCACTTAACACAACATCTGCAACATGTGGACCTGTAACTATGATTAGCCAAAATATCAGTTTACAGCAGCCTCATTTATTGGAATATCTATCATGGTGGTTATAATTACCTGGCTTACAAAAGGGGAAACATATCTGGTTCTTATCCTTTCCCAGTGTCATAGACTGGCTACACTGATGTCTTTATTAAAACCTGAATGGAGCATGAAAATTTTAAACTGTAAAGCAAAGACCAGAGCTACACCTCCTGTAAGGCTGCTTTTATCACAGCTAGTCACCATCAGTCATTATAGATGAGACATACAAAGGCCATTCTCACTTGGCCAGGTGAACCTCTAACCGCACTATATTTAACAGCACACACAGTGTGCGTAGGCTAAAATAACTCCAGCAATAAGAGTGATGAGACAAACCTGGTGGATTGTCTCTCTGTGAGAAAATGCTTCTGTTGGCATGTGGCTGTCAGATGTTTTTCACATGGGACATCTTTACTTGAGGCAAAAGTTTGTCACTTTGGAAAAAGTTTATTTTTTTTATTTATGTTTATTCTCTTTTTTTGCTGAGACTTAGATGAGAAAATAAACTCCTTTCTAATTATGAAGCTATACAGCCTGCAGCCAATTAGATAATTTTAGCATATTTAGTGTAAAGACTGAAGAAGTTAGCATGTCCAAACATAACAAATCTGCTTTCCAGCACCTATAAAACTCACTAGCTGGTTGTTTGACATCGGCACAGAGTTGTCAAGGCTGTGTAATTTTCACTCTCTGTTTTTATATGGATAAATCAAATCCCCCCAAAAAAGTTCAATTTTATTATCATTCCTGTTTTTAGGTTTAAGCCTGTTTAGTTTAGTTTATTACAGTTATTTGTCAAGGGCCATGTGCAAAAAACAAAAATCTCATCCAAAGAGAAGAGATGTATTAAACCAGATTTAGCTACTGGCTAATTTCCATCTGCAATCCCTGGCTAGCTGCATCCAAGCATTTTCAGTCCTTGTGCTAAGCTAAGCTAACCAGTTGCTGGCTGTAGTATCATATAAAGCTTTGATTTGAATTGATTTGATTTTATTGTTTTTGATTTTATTAAAATTTAGAAATTTCTCTTGCATCCCAGGATGTCAACTGTTTTACATAAAAAGGTCTATATATAAATAGGAAAATAGCCTACAAAACAACATTTAACCAAACAAACAAATAAAAAAACATAGTGCAAATGTTACAAATTACCGCAGACATTATGAAAAGATATATTGAGGCTATACTAGAAGCCATATTCTGATCTAAGTTGATCTCAGTTGACAGACTGAGGAAGTCAAAATTGTTTCTGTTGTCTTTTAAAACTCTGCAGACTTACAAGCTGTATCAGTTTTCTCATCTAACTTTCAGCAAAAAGGCAAATGAACATAATTCCCAAAATGTTGAAATAAGTCTTAATAAGGACAACTTTGGTTGGTTGGTGTTTGTTCTGTTTTGGGTTTTTTTCACTACCATTAATGTTGCAATAACATTGTAGCCGACTTGCAAAGTCATTTCTGAGATTGGGAAACAGAGAGACAATGCTAAAATAAAGTCCAATGCCACAAGACACCAGCAGTCAGACGATCAAACAGGTTGTAAATGAGCCAATAGTTAAGCCAGATTATCTTTAGGACATTACTGAGAGGTAAAACTGCAACAGAAACATGTGTGTATGTAATCTATGATGAATGATTAAAACGTTATAATTTCATGGTTCACATATTGCTATCCTGTCTGTGTTTAAACCTGCACAGCTGGCTGCTTGTGTCTTGCCCCATCTTACTTCTTGTTTGTGACATTGACACAGTCCATAATCCAATCTCAGCAATTACCTTGGCGAGTACAATGTTATTATTAGATATAAAAAACAAGTCAGTCATAGAAAAGATGGTTAAAACTATGGAAATAAGAGCAAAGCTGTAATAAACTTGAATGTTGCTTAAATATACAATAGCAACATATAAATGGCATGTTAGTGGCGTGTACTCCATTGTGTTTTGGGTCCACCATAGTGTTCTCTAACTTCACATTGATTAATTCAAAACGTACATGTCCCAATACTCGAAACATATTAGAATGAAACAAGTAAATCTGCACAATTCCCCTTGATTTTCTTGTCTGAGAGTTCCTACAAAATCACCACACAAGTCACTGAATATGATGTACAAAGTATAATGAAAATGACCAAAGCGAATGACTGTGCATGAAAAAAGTTATGAAAAGCTCAAACTTAAATGTGTGCAAACTTTATGTAAAACATGAGTGCTGCTTGTGTTCTGTGTCTTAATTTTTGGGCTGAGTCTTTTGTCTGATGTCTACTTTTACTGTAATGCCCAAATATAAGCCAGTCCATTGACATGTCAAGAAGAAATGACTTGAAAATTATACACTTTGAACAAAGAACAACATCAAAACATATTTGTGCAGTAGCCATCAAGCTTAAACTCTATCTGGTGTTAAATGGTTATGGTCCTTACAAGCACATCGCTGTTTGTCTTGAAGACAAGCCTGGGCGTGTCCTGAGTAAAGCTGTGCTGGGGTAATTTCCCACCGAGGCCATCGTCGTCTCTCGCCTGGGGGGAGAAATAATGGCTTCTTTTTACGAATGGACAAAATAAACAGGTGAACAGAGGCAACAAGGAAACTCAGAAATGGAAAACAACACTGAGAAAGATGAACAGAAATGGTGACTGTAAAATGGGTGAACAGTCATTGGTTTGTGGACAAACCAATAAGCAGGATTATCTGAAACAAAACTGCGTGTGTGTGAATACGTGTGCATGCATGTGCATGGGTGAGGACTCTGCGAGATATTTAGTTTAGGCATTCAAAGTGCTGCCCAAAGAAGTGTTTGTGTTCAATCAAACAACCATTTCTTTAAGATGAAAAGCAAATATTAACACATTTCAAATAAAAAGCAGATTTAGTTATCACGCTACACTAGCATTAAGACGTTGAACTATATATAAGGTTCTGAAATATGTATCACATCGCTTTTAATCAAGAAATTTTGTGTGGCGCAGAGAGCAGGAGCCATTAGCAAGTAAGATAGTAGCCCTTCAGATGCAGAGAATCAGCTAGAAGGCTGCCACCTCTCTTCTTTTTGCCTTCTTTGCATTTTACACATAAGCAAATGACGGCAGCATCATTCAGCTCTAGTATGTTATTATAAACAGCATGCCGGCATTGCGGAAACAAAAGAGGCGTGAAGGGCATGACGATTAATACAGCAACATTTGCCTCTCGTGTGACATATACGCATGGGACATATACTCAATGTAGGAACAGTACAGGTGCTACTGATAATATTAACCATGGCTCCATTATGCTGTATTCTAACAGTGCCAACAGACAGTGGTGGATCTTCTGATTCATGACATAGGCAACCCCCTCTCCTTTCTTTTGTTTGTTTGTTTCTTAGTTTTGTTTTTTTTTAACATTCTAAAAAATGTAACATATGGATGGAGAGGAGTGTACATGGAAAGCATTGAGGTAAGAGAAAATTAAATGGCAAAAGCCATCTGGGGTGCAGTGCTAAAAAACAATAAAGACAATATTGGCAAATTTGCGTATACCATATTTTTGTTTGCAGGGGAAGCTTGCTGATGGCATTGAATGTTCAAGGTCCGGCACGGCACGCATCATTCCAAGATGGTTAGTCCCACTGCTAATCTTGTTGCCACACTGAATAAGGTTAAACAGCCTTAATTATCTTTTTTTTTGTTGTGTTAATCTACTTTGTTATCTGAATCTGTTGTGCTAGTGGTGATATAACATTTTATTTTGATGTAAATGCCAGCAGAGGTGCATTTGTAACTATTTTGCCAATAGTTTGTTGTCACATTCATAGTTCTTTTCACCATGTGGAGTGAGATATTCCCAATAGGCTTAATCACCTATTCCTTATTGCAAGTCATCGTCTTTTTCCCTGCTGCTCATAATTACAGTCTAAATGCTATGACATGAATGCAGCATTACATTGAAGCGATTTTTTTGCTTTTCCTACTGTGACATGTCAAAATGTCTTCCAGGAAAAAGGCTGAAAAGGAGAAAACAATAGGAAACCCTCCTGCTATTCCAACAGGGTACCCATTATTCCAAGATATTTGTCAGTCTTTGAGTCACACCATATAAATAGCCTAAATGATCTATTCTTATTGTGTTTAGGCTACAGTATGTAGTGTGTTCACAATTAAAACCAGATGCAATCAAATGATGTACAGCTTTTTTAAAATGTGCTAAATCAGCTAAATTCAAATCAGTATCAGACTTTATTTTGCTGTTGCAAACAGACCAGCAATGATGGCAGCCATTTTAATACTGGTTCACAGATACTTCTGGGATTCTTTTTGGTAAGCAGCAAATATTAGCTGTCATAATTTCCCTATATCTCTGACTCAGAATGACTAAGAGGCAGACAAGCATGGTTTCTTCCACCTGGCTGCTCCTACTTAAAATCTGAACAAGACGTGCACCGGTGAAGTTTGTCCCAATCTGACAGGTGGTGCTAAGTTATGAGATGTAAATCAAGTACATTCCACACTTAGCCATTCTTGGGTAAAAGTCTAACCAGACTGATTATCATTAACTTAGCATTTACTTTTCTTGGTTTTTTAATATAAATGTAAGAAGATGCTACAACCATCCCAGTATCACCAACCATGTTTTCTTTTTTTTCCCCCACTGGCTTTTTTGCCTTTATTGACAGGACAGGTAAGTGTGGAAGGAAGAGAAGAGGAGATAATATGCACGAAAGGGTCAAGGCCGGAATCCCACCCGCAGCTGCTGCGGTGAGGACACAGCCTCTGTACATGGGGCGCCTGATCTACCAACTGAGCCACCGGGCGCCCCACCAACCATGTTTTCACCACATATACAACTAGCCTGACTGCTAGCTTGACACATGTTAGCTATGTCTGTTTTTAGCTTGTAAATCACTGATAGAAAAGTTACAAAAAGTAACAACTTAAAAAAACAAAACGACTTTTGCTGGTAACTTACTCTGGGAATTTCAAATGTGGCCACTTTTTGTAAGCAAGACAATCTAACTGAGCATGTGCAGAGTGAGTGTAATCACCTTAGCTTGTCTCTGATTGGAGTAATTCAAGGTGTCACAACCGTCCCTGGTCTCCCCAACTTCACAGCCAACATTGGTATGTGGAGCCCATGTGGAGAGCAAATGGGCTGAAAATGGGCCCTACATGGGATTGTCGACAGGGTTCAGTAATGGCCCCATGCGTATTGTTTACATGGGTGGGTTTACCCAAGTTGGCCCCAGATAACAGCCTCATTTTGGGTCCATTAGCAGTTAGCCCTGGCAGAATCCACATGGGGCCAACTCATGTAAACCCACCCATGTGGACATTTGGCATGGTGCCATTATGGAACCCATGGACAAGCCCATATAGGGCCCATTTTCAGCCCATTTAGTACCCACATGGGACCCAAATACAAATGTTTGGTGGGTTAAAGCCGGTTGGTTTTGGAACATTGCTGTAAATACATAAAATACTGTGGTTGACTACTAAAATTAGTTATTTGACAGTTTAGGGGAGAAAAGGGGAATACCTGACTTTAGTGACCCTTGCCAGAAATGTGTTGCATGTTCATGGTAATTATTTGACAAAATTTTACAGTAACTCAATGTTTTTTAGGAATGGCAATGAATTTAGGTAAACTACGATAACATTTTCATTTGCTCAAAATTTAGCTGTATTGGGTTTAATTTCCCATGCTATAATAATACAATACAAAACATTTATGCCACCTGAAAAGGAGCCACCTTCTCCTGCACTCTCTGAGTCAGTCATTATACGCAGTATGAAAACTGAGGCAGTCAGTGCTGTTGTGCCAGGTGTGGGCAATTTTTGTTAGGAAGCAGTTACTGGAGATGCTTTGTCTGGCACAATGCCAAATTGCTCCATTGTGTTTCATTAAATGAAATGCACTTTTATATAATATAGACCTCAGTGTGATATAATTGGTTTATATTTTACAGCCACGGGGCACTGAACCACCCTTATCAGGCATGGAGATTTAACCTCAATTATACACGTTCACCATGCAGTTTGCAGCAGCCAAGAAGACATATCATACTGAGCCTATAACATTGACAGGTAAGTGCACTGGTCTGAGCAGCTATCAAGTTCCCTTAAATTGCTGGTTGCAACCTTTGATTTGTCGTGGGTAATTTGGCCTTCAGCTCTGCTCATCTCTCAATGATACCAAAGGGCGACTCTGGTGTATATTCTACACTTTTTGTCCAAAGACTGATTGAGTTTGCATCTGCTTCCATCTGTTTCCCTCACCTCCAGGTAGGGTTTCCCATTCCATGCATGACATAAATCAAATAATGCCGTCTTGTGTCTCAGGAAAGGATACAGTGTAAGAATCTGACAAAAACACTATTTGCCACTGACATTTCACAGTGTTACAGGGAAGATTTTTAACTTTGTTGCAAAAAGGTTGGAGAAAACCAAACCAAAGACTATGGGGTCATGGTTATTTAGAAGCTGTCAGTGCACTAAATGAACAGTAGGTGTAGGCTGACCCATTTGCTTTGCCCTGTCACACACAAAAACACACATATGCACCATGTCTTCACCGTGTGAGCACAGACGCATCCCATGGACACACTCAAAGGCAGGTAACGCATTTTTACAGACACGAGTGTTTGAGGACACATGCATGCACATGCACGCACGCACACACACGTACGCACGCACGCACGCACACAGACACACACACACACACACACACACACACACAAAGATGCACCATTGTGCTATTATTCTGTCTCCAGTTTGTGCTCTGACCCTCTGGCCCTGCGCCAGTTCATTTGCATATTGTACTAATGAGGTGTTGGCACTGTGAACGAGGCGTGAGGTGCACACAGGGAGCCACACACAGATAAAGGAGGTTGGGGATTAAGATAGATAGATAGATAGATAGATAGATAGATAGATAGATAGATAGATAAGATAGATAGAGTCAATCTTTGCTTTAGAACACTGAGTAAATTCAGTGCCAGTTGTGTTATTCTATTTAAAGGTGTGTTTTCTTTCCTTATTGCTGATCCATCATGCCAGCAAACTGCAGCTGCCACCCAGCTGAAGTTCCTTATAAGAACGACAGAGCAGGACATCGGCCGCCCAGCTCCCCTCTGGCGACTCCGTCGTCCTGAGGGGGACGTCACACCAGCTGCCACCGCACAAGCTTCCATCTGGGCACGGATACATGTCCAGGTGTGTGTGCCCGTCACCTGCCAAAAGAGCTGCATTTCCCAAAGAAAGGCGCTCGTAGGCAAGCTTTCCAAATCCAAAGGCAAACACAGCCGAGTGCAGCCAGGCTCATCCCAAATCCTGAAATGAAGGTGCAGTCCTGGCACTATACGCTTGTGACATGTGAAAAAACACACTCCCAAAAAAAGACAAGTTTGTCTCCCCTTTTCATGTTTTGAAAAGCTATCAGTACACCAGTTCAAGTCTGACTGCAGTGCACCATGGAGACCTTTACACAGATGTACAGGAAAAATCTAAGATCACTAAGATCATGATCAGGGCCACAAAAATTTCAATTTTTAAAGGTTTAATTTGTTAGGGGTAAGGGTACTTTATGGCCCTATAACAACCACAGTGTACTTTATATTGTAATAAGTTTAATTTTTCAAAGTAAAACTGTTATTACCTCCTCAAGGTTGTATGCCTTCACACATCAGTCTCAATTGCAGTTACAGTTTACATCCATATCTGTGTAAACATGGATGTTTCCCTCACATCTTCCCTCAGGCAGCAAAGACGATCCATACAATCAGCACAGTTTCAAAATGAACACCCATGGTTAGTGTCACCAAATCAGTATGTGACCAAATGTCTTCCCTGTTCCTGTGATATATTGTTGAATCATGGCCAGAAAAGTGTTTTTGCCAAACATTAGGATGTCACAATGGAGATGTCCTTTGACCTTTTGGTTATAAAATGTCATCACTTTACCTTTATATCCTATCAGACATTTTTGTGAAATTTGATCACAATTAGCGTACGAATTCCTGCATTTATGAGGTAACAATCACCTTGACCTTTGACCACCAAATTCTAAACATTTCATTGCTGAGTCCATAGTGGGTAATTGTGCCAAATTTGAAAGAAATTCTCTCAAAACGTTAATGACAGACAGTGATCTTGACCTTTGAACAAAATATTCTAATCAGTTCAACTTTGATTTAAAGTGGATGTTTATGCCAAACTGAAGAAATTCCCTCAAGGTGTTCTTGAGATATTGTATTTACAGAGGTCACCTTGACTTTTGACCACCAAAATCTCAGGAGTCACTGGGTCCACTAGAACATTTTTGCCAAATAAAAAAAAAAAAAATTCCTTACAGCGTTTTTGAGGTATTGCATTTACGAGAATGAGACAGGCATACAGATAACCCAAAAGCATAATGCCTTCAGCCACAATTATCACCGGAGCAGAGGCATACAAACTGGCAATTCACAACAAGGTAAGCATGACAACTCTTGAAGCACATTTTGCTTGTTTAGAGCATATTTGAGCTTTTACAACAATATATAAATATTTGAAGATATTACTCTGACTATCATCTGTTAATGTTTTCTTTATTGCAGTAAGGCCAATTTCCTTGTACCAAATACCTCTTTTGAAAGGTGTAGCAAAGGCTATTCTCAATATAAGTCATTCTGGAAAAACAGATTCTTGGCATAGTGACTGATTTTTTACTGGAAAACTGTACTTGCTTAAGGTCATCATAACATCATACCTGAAATGTGCAATATTTGGCATGCATGCAAATTCTAAAATAAACTACATTCTGTACTGCACCTTTTTGTGTGAGTCTAGTTTATCACACCTACAACTTTAAGAAAAGAAACAAAAGCATGCATGTTCACGTGCGTGGCTCCACTTTTACAATCTCAACGCCTAGTTAGCCGGAGTTACTTTTTATCTTTATTTGCGCTGAATGGCTGGCAGCTACGAGATAATCACCTTCCTCTCTGTGCCCTGAAGCTGTGTCAGGCAGGCCTCAAGGCTTCCTAGCCTGAGCTGCAATATGCAGACACATTACACACTTCATCACACACACAAAATTTCCACAAGCACATTCATACATATACAAGACACAGTTACACACACACATATACACGCCCAGTCACCCTCTTCTCTCTTATTCATTTTTAGTGCGTGCCTTCCTTGGCAGCCGATGGAGATGCAAAACTGTGTGTTCAGGAGCAGGGAGGAAACCACGGGGCTGTGTATGAAGGAGGCATTTGGGTGTGTGTGTATGTGTGTGTGTTTGAGGTGATGTGACATTTCTGGGCTGACATGAAGCGGCACTCTGCCCCCTCGCGCCTGGAGGGAGCTCCCGGGGAAAGACACTGATGGAGGTCTGGGGTCTCCAGGGGGGAATTTCATGGTGTGAACAAAAAGCCCTGCGCTGCGGCAGAAACGACCTGTAAAACACAACCTGGAGTCTCCTCGCTGTCTGCTTTTTTTTTTTAATATTGTGGAAGCAGAAGACATGTGTTTGTATGATGTAGAAAGATATAGAAATATAACTATATGCTACATCAGCATGATCCTTGTGTATATTGTTTTTAATTCTTCATGACAAAATATGATAAATTACCCTACAGATGACACATGATAAGCCACTCTTAACTTCTTTCCACCAGGATTTAGAATCAGTCCTCCCCCTAACTGTTTTTCAGCCACAACACCCCAGTCTACAATCAACCAGCAAGCTTTTTTTTCTTTTTTTTCTGAGGCCCAAGCCCAAAAAACTCCTGAACCCAAACTGCAGAGAAAAGCAGATTGTTGGAGCTATTGCAACAGCAACAAACAACATTTCATCACAATTGATGTCATAGCAACTCCTGCATGCAGCATTTAGAACAGATCCCTTAAAGGGATAGTACTGATTTTTTAAAGTGGGGTTGTTTGGGGTGCTTAACCCATAGACAGTGTATTACAAACAGTAGATGTCAGTCAGCACGCCCTCAATTTGGAGAAGCAGGCTGAAGTCCGACATGAAAGCTAAGCAATGTACTAATGTGTATGGGGGCCAGCAAAATAATTTTGGCCACCTAAAAAAGTCTCAGCTAAAAAAAATCACAGTATTTTGTCCCTTAACCCTTCTGTCAGACAGCCTGTTTTGAGGGGGTTTCTTTTTGAGCCTTAATTCCATTAAGAAAAATAGTATTTTTAGCTTGCTAAACATGGGAGCTGCTGGTCAACCGCTGCCTCAGTAAATTATGTAGTTTGCGTTATTGTGTGACTTTGTTGAATCTGGACTAACCCATTTAAAAAACAGTAGCACACAATAACACAGATGGAGGCAGCGGTAGACCAGCAGCTCCTATGTTCAGCAATGTCAAATCATTGTTTTTCAAAATGGAGTCTGGCTTTGAAGAGAGCAATAAAATGCCTTTATTGTCATGTTGGAAGTTACTGTTTGACAATAAGGTACAGCTGTGAAAATAATACTAAACACGTAAACTGATGTTGATCTTTTTTTTAGGTGGGCTTTTTCAGGTGGCTAAAATATGTTTTGTTGTGATCCAAATCCACAGCAGTTCATAGCCTAAATTCCATGTCAGACTCCAGCCTGCTCCTCCAAACTGGGGGGCGTGCCGACTGCCATCTCCTGTATGTAATACACTAACTATGGAGAAGTAACCCATACAACCCCACTTCAAAAAATCTGAACTATCCCTGTAATGATACATGTGGATGATATGAATCCCTGTGGAATAAGGCTGACTGACTGACAATGAGAAAGCAAAGCATCCTCTAACCTAAACCCTTTTTTTGTCGCCATGCTTCACACCCTCACAGAAGGTAATTCATCACTGCTAATTGCCTAACTTAATCTTGGCACTGTGTCCAATGAGCAAGCATGTTTATCAGTGTATGTGTGGGTGTAAGATAGCAGGAGAAAACGTACGGCTGCGTGTAAAAGCGTGACAGTTGAGCAGCTTCTACCTACAGCTGAAAGCAAAACTCCACCCTGCATTTCAAATTAATGTCTTTAATCCCACCAAAACTGTCTAATATCATAGCTGTTGTACCTGTCAGTCTTCTGTTAAATTTCCCTTCAGGTGGTATTTTTCCACTGAAACTGGCTTTTGCAGAGCACACCATGCAAACCAGCAAAAAACACACACTCTACAAAATGTGGAAAAAGAGCCAAGCTATGTGTCTGGATCAATAGTGGACAGTCAAAAAGTAAATGAAAGTGAGCAGGCAGAGTGAGATGACAGACAGAATAATTGAGTGGTGCGAGCGGCAAGGAAGCAGCACCTTCCATACAAACTAATCCAGCAGCTTAAGGCATACAGTAAACAGGCACATAAGTGATTAGCCCCAGTTAAACTATCAATCATCTTTTCGCAGCACACACTCAAACACTGCATTATATAGAGTTATGCAGAGATGTGAGAAAGTAGCAACCGTAGTCACCCTAGGAGGGGATTGGGTTTCATGGATGAGGCAGCTGAAGATATTTCACGCAACATAATGCCAGAGTCGTTGCCCGCCCCCTACACCCCCACGTCTCCTCTACCCTATCCAAAGCACACGCAGACACGAGATACTTCTTTTCAGCCATGACAATTTTTTTTTTTTTTTTCAGTTGGAAAAAAAAAAGAAAGCCTGCAGGCCGTGTTGTTGTGGCCAACCTTGTGGGTGCATGAGAAAAGAAACATGTGGGTATCGCTTACACAAATGGCCTGCATGAATGTGAGAGAGCCAGACAAAATATAGAATCTGAGCCGCTGTGGCAGAGCAGGCCTTTCCTGTGTTTGTGATGTTTCAACATGTGCATTCTGCTGATGGATGAAGGAAACATCCAATATGGCTGACTGGCTGCGAACAGGAATGTGTGGATGTAAATGATATTAACGCTATAAACTGTGCGTGATGTACTCGAAATTTGAGCAATAAACATCGATGAAATTGATTGACTATACTTGTACGTTTCTGCTCTGCAGATGCTTAAATACATTAAGAGCGCACCACTTATTCAAATATTATAGCTGCCTCACAACACATTTAACACCTATTAATAACATCAGTGTTTAGACATTATTGTAATTAGAATAAACAAAAAAGACCATAAACCTACTGACATCTGCTGGATTGCGAAATGTTATTAATTGCACGTACTAACTTGCCAACCTTTTAACTTGGACATCCCAACAGAGATAGACTTAGTTTAGTTCTGCATAATTTTCACAGAAAAAGTATTGACATATGGCCATTGTCATTCCCACGTTGTCAAATACCAAAAAACTTTATAATGCCCCTCGGAGTATGAGAGCAACATAGAGGGAACCCTTTGTTGACTCTATGTGGCGCACAGCTGACATACATTGTAACACGTGGAAAACACTCATGGTTAGGTTTAGGTAATAAAAATTACTTGGTTAGGTTGACAAAAATATTATGTTTTTGGTTAAAATAAGTACATTTATTATGTAACAATATGGTGACGCAATGTAAATATGTCCTGTGACTGACGTCAGTGCAAAACAACCGTGCGTAAATTACATATCGTCATGTTAAAACGTTTTTTTTTCATACAGGACACCAGCTGAGGTGTTCTGGGTAAAAGACTTGTTTTGTTTGACCCAACCGCCCAACACTGACCTTATCGCTCTTTATAATACATCAGTTGCTTTGGACATCAAATATTGCCACAAATGGGTTTAGAGTTGGTTGAAAGCCAGGTACGTCACATAAAGATGCCAAAGGGTGCCTTTGGCGTGGATATCCTGTTGTTTAAAAATACCAAAAAATAAATAAAAAACAAAAATGTTAATAAAATGTTTTCCTGAGTACAGCATTTTCTGTAGCCCAACAGAACAGGAAAGATCAATTCCTCTCCAGAAATGAAGATTAAGGCATAAATAAATTTAAAAGAAAAACATAAATTAAAGCATAACAAGTGACTACAATTACACAATGAGAGGAAAAAGTGCTTATGTCAGAGTGGTGGCTAAATATTGTACACTTGCCTTCAAATCTATGATCCTGGGTCACATCCAAAACTCAACAGTTGATAGCTTTCCAGCTCAAAATTTTAGAAGCCCATTTACACCACTTCAAAGAAAATTCTACCATATGTTATTTTTTTTCTTATACTCATAACTTAATATTTCTGAGATAATATGCCAAAATTATGAGGGGAAAAAGCAAACCATGATTATGAAAAATAAACTGATGTGATGGATTTCCTTCATTGGCAGATATGTGCTTCAATACAAAATAAGTTCTACAGTTTCAAAAGGCTATGAATCATCCTAATTTAATTTTTTTACAGGAATAATTCCAAAGTATCACATTCAGTTATGGTGTCTGAGAGGTAGGGGTTTTTTGTTATTTTTTTTTTTACAGTGGTTAAGATTCTTTGTTAGGGAAATGAAGTGGAACAATCAAACATTATTGCATCACAGTTACTATAATCAACAGTGTGTTTAAACTACCGTGACTGATTGCTAATTGAATCAGAATTAAACAGTAAAAACCATGCATTTTTAAGGAATTTTGAAACAGTTAATTTTGTAGTAAAGATTTTGTAAGACACCAGTAAAAACATAGGTTGACTGGCTGACTACAAGAGCTCATAAGGTTTAAGATTTTCTCTAAGCATGATATGATCTAGCCTGTCACTTTGAAATTCAGACTTTTCTTCAACTATCAATTGCATGAAGAGCTGTCACTGCCATAAGAGGACATGCTTTGAAATGTCTGTCAAAAGTCTGAGGCTGATTAAAGGGAGAGCAGAGAGAATGGGAGAGAATATTGTTGCATCTTTGTCTTTTTCACACACTTTTCTCACCATACCTCAAACCATGTGCCTTAAATGCCTTAAATATTGTCAGATAAGTCAGAAGATAATGCAAAGTTAATTAGACAATGACATATTGGAACTTAACGAACTACAAATACACTATAAAGGGTAAACATAAGGTAAGAGTATGGAAAATAGATAAACCTTTAAGTGTTTCTTACTGTTCTTATATATAAACTTAACATAAACATATTTAACTGTCGACAAGATTCATAGACTTAAAGCAGGGATCTTTCTTCACATCAGCTTTACTCTTGATGTAATGTTAACAGCCTCCCTGATTGATCTTTGATTGATACGTAGCTGCCTTGTCAACTTTTTGTGCGTGTCAAATGATCGACTTGTATCTGCTTTTTTTCTGACCTCCTCTGAAGCTCTTGGAACGAAATAAAAGCAGTTCAAAAGCCGATCTGATATATGAAGATCTATAGCTCTTGCAACTGTCAAACGTTCTCCCACGAGGCTTCAGCGTGTCAGACTCTTCTTGTCATCACCAGGACAAGACAGATCATTTGTCACCATTTCAACATTTAGTACAATGCAAAAAAACTACAAACTTTCTATAAAAGTAAATGAGCTAAAATGTTCAGGTAGAAAATGAAAAACACACAGTATGAGCAACAGTACAGTAGAGGCAAGGCTCAACTTGATTCTCATGCTTTGGGAAAAAGTGTCAGAAAAGAAAAGAAACTGCACTAACTGAGATGAACAGACTAAGTGCACCCCTACGTATTCCTGCTCCAGTGCAGTGTTTGGAAAGTGATTATGTTTAGATGAATAACTGACTTTAGGACAGACAAGCAGGAGAGTAAAACACGTCATACTCACAGCGTAATTCCTTATATATCCCAGCTTTGGTACAAGAGAGAAAGGAGATTGTTTAACTACAGTCATCGTGGGGAAAATGAGTACACAATAACAACTTTGATATCTTGCGTCTGATGCACCACGGTGACCAAGTCATTTTGATCGCCTGAAGGTGTTTTTGTACTGTAGTAAAAATCCATGATTTATTCTCAGCGGTTTCTGGCTGAATGTATTATGCATTTTGTATTCAAGCCAAATCTGAAAAAGTAATGAGAGGGTTTTTAAGCTCTAAACAAGATTTTTTAGTTAAAATGACCTTTTGGTGTCTTGAGTCAGACTTAAGCGTAATAATTGCTGAAGCTGCAACCGATAAAGCTGCTGCTCCCAGACTATCAAAATGTCATGAAAACTTCATTTGGCTGTCAGAAGCAGAATATAGTGCATGTTTATAAAGAGCTTAGCAGATGATGTAACATTTTCTGGCAGCCATATTAGAGTCTCTCTGCACTTGCTCTCATACAGATACAGTCACTGAACTTCTGAACTTTGCTATCCCAACAGAACCGATTAGACATAGTTTATTTTTACTCTTTTTACACACAAATCATGAGCACAGCAAGACAAGTTTTGTGAGCGAATATTTTAGCTCATAAGCCATAGTATCATGTTAGCTAACCGTCAGCCTAGCAAATCTTGTTCACCCCCAGTAAAGATGGGTATTGGTGAAAGTTTGCATTTTTAGTAGCTGTCTGTTAACATTAAGATTTGTTGATCTGCTAGGTCTAACCCTGTTGCCGGACAACAATATTGGCATTGCACAGTTTGGCAAACCACAAATATGTTACATTTACATGTTTCACATGAATTATATCAGTGTTTCTTAAATGACGCAGTATAAAAGCTGACTTTGTCATCAAGGTGTGGAGGTGATGTTAGATGGTATGTCACCTAGGTGAGATGCCTGGCAAGCTAATGTGTAATGTGGTTTGCAGAAATGTACAATGCAAAAAAAAATTCTGGCGACTGGCTTGTTAGGTCAGTTGGCCAGAAATAACAAAAACAGCTTTTTTTCTCCCTGAGATGAACTAATATGACTTTACACAATTTACTGTGTAACTTAAATTTTGAAATAATGTAATGTGTGTTGTTGTGTTTTTAACTTAGTATTGTGACATTTTGGTAATATGAAAGCAAGTAGGACAATTGTTTTCTCCACAAAAAGACTACAGTAAATGATGAAGGTGTGACTATAAGAAATGGTGAAAAAGTGAAAAGGAGTGCTGTCGGGATCATATAATGCAATATATACCAAGTGTTAAGTTCTCATATACAGTACAGTCATGAGGACAAATTAACCAAACTGTTATAATTGGATTAACTCAGACCCAAGTTCTCATGGCTACCTAACTTAAAACTGACTTTAGAAATTCTGCGCCATTTTGGGAAATACGCTTATTCATTAAGAAATAGCTAAAGTGACTTTGAGAAAAAAAATAAATCATTGACGTCACTGTTCCTTTTGTGGTAAATTACATACAAAGTGTTGATAGTGAGCTTTAAAGGTTTAAGAAGCTGGATTTTTGAACTTTGAAGTGTGCTAGGCTAGCCATTTCCCACTACCAGTTTTTATGCTAAGCTATGCTAATGGCCTCCGACCTGTAGCTCCCTACTTAAGACATAGACATAAGAATAGTATCAATGTTTTATGTAATTCTTGAGAGTAAAGTAGAGTAAAGCAAATCAGTGAATTTCCCAAACTGTCCAACTATTTCTTTAAATGTTAAAATCTGTTTTGCTGATGAACAGGATGAGAACATCACCCTGTCCAATTCATGCTACCCTCGAAGATTGTTCACCATATGATAATAATACAATTCACTCTTACAGGTATATATATCACAATATACGCATTTATTTCATGCCGTTTATGTGATTTTGGAACCATGCTGTTGATCTTATATTACCCTCTAGGACTCACAAATGATGATCACATGTATTTGCCAACAGATTTGTGACATTGTATCTGCAAAGCCTCTGAAGGACATGATATTTAAACGTCCAGCGGATGAGAAGGAAGGAATTTTACCTTGTTCCTCTTAAAATAGGCTCTGCGGCAGGCAGCGAAGCACTTCTCACTGCAGAAGCTCTTCAGCTCACTCCCCATGCTCAGAGAATAGCGTTTAACGCCGACCTTCTGACACCAGGCGCACATGATCTGCACATTGGATGCATCTTCATCTAGAAAGAAAAAAACAACAGTGGCAGTGGATTGAGCTCATTGTATTATTTAGTGATGACAAACTTCTAGTCTTTCCTAAATTATCTTTAAAAAATAAAAAATACAGATGTACCATTACCCTGAACATTGAGGCGCCACAAAGGATCATTCTAAAACTTCTTCAACTTTGCCCTTTGCGAGTTCTTACAGAAAAGCCTTTTTGCTTTATTATAGCTTTCACATAATCACTAGAATGACTAGAGCTGTTATTTAACACGTAAAATGTCTTCCATTAAAGCAAATATTGACCTTGTGGTACAAGACTTAAACTTTGATCAGAGTAGTCTGATTCTGATCACAAAATATGCTTAAGCAAGAGTGACATTGATTATTTTTTAAGTGTAAGTCCAAGCATACAACAACTAGATGTATTTAACACAGGGACCAAAAAACATTTACTCCACTGACTCAGTCCAGCTGGCAAAAACCGCTCAAGATTCAAGCCACAAAACCACTGCAGGATTTATAATGAAGGCCTGCCATGTGTAAATGTAGGACCGGATGAGCCGGGGACATGGGAAGATGCCTATTTGTGGCTGTGCTCCGTGGCTATTAGAGAACCTGAGGTGGACACAAGGATGTGCTTTGATGATGCTGGAGACGATGGGCGTTCACACAGGAGACTGAGACGGAGGGTTGGATCTCTGTGCTGATATGCATGCTGCTGTGTGTGTGTGTGTGTGTGTGTGTGTGTGTGTGTGTGTGTGTGTGTTTATTACATCAGCGTCACAGAAAATATTTAAATTATTATCATTGTGTTGTAAATGTCAGAGGGGTGAAGTTTGTTCACTATTCAACCTCCTGACCCCTCAGATCTGGGGACCACTCAATGCTCTCTATTCCACACACCCAGTTAAAAAACAACCGAGCGATCGAGCTTTTTCAGTTGTTGGCACTAGATTGTGGAATACTTTGCCACAAAGAGTTAGACCTTCCCTCCTCCACTGACACCTTTAAACCCTGTCTTATGACCAATCTTTTTAGTTAAGCCTTTTAATAATCTGCACGATGACATGTCTCACCAAAACCACACTGGTTTTTATTTGCTTCTATTTCACTCTGTTGTTTTTGCTGTTTTGTGCCACAATTTATTAAGATATTGTTTGCTTTTTTTTCTTATATATTATCTTATTTATGACTGTTTTTATTTGCCCATTACTTTCCTCTGTTGTATTAAATCTCTTGTTAAAGCACTTTGGACAATGTTTGTTGTTTTCAAACGTGCTCTATAAATGAACTTTACTTGTTTCACAGAACAATACATCTGAGTTAAAAACAAGTAAATCCGAAAAGATGTTTGTGAGACAATTTGGAGCAATTTTTCCTGACTGACAAGTTACAAAACTCTGATCTGAGCTGATCTGAAGAAAAACCCACCATCCATCTACCATACACTCTACTACACACAACAGTCTTTATTTCTTTTCTTTGCTTAGTCCCAAATTACTTATGATGAGGGCACATGGAGGGCAAAACGAGAATGAAAAAAATCCAGAGGAAAAAGAACCAGAAATAACAATAACAAACAAATACTGCATGTCATATAGACAAAGTTGGACATAAATTGATTTCACATCAAATAGACATTGCATTCTTAAGGTCATAAAGACCTTTTCTAACTTGATAACATGTTTTTTTTGTTATTCCTTTTGTACTGTTTGTTAATGCAGTAGCTGAAAGGAAATAAACAGGGGTCAAAGCCCTAGAAACAGAGTAGCTATGAAAAGGTCTATAAGGTCAGGGTTATGGAATGATAAAACAAACTGCATAGTGATTGTAGACAGTTATTGTATTGGGTGGTCTGGTACAGACCAAGTACAAAAAGTGAGTAAATAATACATACGCACAGTAAGAAGTTAAATAGATTAAATCATTAATTTATGTGACAAAAAATAAAACATTTCATCAATCATTAAAAGTTGGTGAGCCGTTTTTACATTTTTTTTATCAGGTGACATCAGGCTGATCTGGGGTCAGAGGTCAGCTGATCTGGGGAGAAGTAATTATATACAGTACATCATGTTGTTGCAAGGCTATCAAAAAACAGTGTAAATGAGGAGAAGATAACACCTTGCATCATTGAGCTTGTCAGCCGCCTGGTTTCGAATTATGTGAAAATATAGGCGTGGTTTCCAATTGTCAAACATTTTGACTTGAAAAAGATCCGACTAGAATCGAAAAGTTCGTGGCATGGAGAGTACATGTGCAGACACACTTTCCGTCACTGACACAGTTAGAAAACAGATTACACTACCTCCAAAATGACCATGTGTAAACCAGTTACTCGCCACGTGTTCCCTTGGTTTTGTTAGGAAAATTTTTCTCACATGCCTCCACTATGAACAAAGAATACATAAAAAGCAAACATTCCTCATGTATTGAAGTAATAGGGTACCACATTTAACAACAGTAAAACTATATCAAAACACCCATTTACAAACTCTCACAAAATTTGTGCAATATAATCCAAGTTTCATTTCTCAATTGGTATGCTCAGTTCTTGCCAAACACATGCATTTACACAATTTTTGATTGAAAACAAGTGAGTTAAAATAATCTCTCAGCAATAGTGTCCCTGTACACACATGCGTTTGAAGACTGCTCAAGAGGAGCTCATACTCTGGGCACTTTATTTGTGGGCAGGACGTTCTTTATGTGGTAATGTTTTTCAGGAAAATGCATGTGTTTGGAAAGCACTGAACATACCACTATAGAAATGATTGATCACTTGGATTATACTGCACAAGTTGTGTGAGAGTTTGAAAACAATGTTTGATATAGTTTTGCTGTCATTAAATGTGGACCCCATTTACTTTAATTCTTGAGGAGTGATCTCCTTTTTTGGATTTTCCAATCACGGTCGAAGCATGCAAGAAAGTTTTCTTCATAAACTCAAGGTAATGTGATGAGTAAATGATATTAGCCATTTTGAAGGTGAAGCATTCTTTTAAGTTCTCCTACAAAGACAAAGACAAGGCTTTCAAATTGTGTATTTGAAGGTCAAAAAGAATACACCCAGGACATCAACACATCTCTCCTTTAAATGAAATTCATTTTGTCCTCAAAACATTTTTTGAAAACAACAAATAATGTAATCTGCTGAAAAAACTTCAAAACCAGCTCCTTGTTTTAACCTTTGAATTAAAGTTATGGAGCTGTGGTCAGTGTGGGCAACAAATTATTTTAACAGACCCTCAGCGACAGCGAAATGCCTCTTCTGTGGTAAACTGTGACTGCCGGTGATGAGCTGCGGGCTTTTAGTGCCGCCGCTTTTGCAATGAGAGAGATCCTCTGAGATTCCCTCCAGTATCTCCCAATTATCACATTATGACTACGCGGGTGTGAGGGCGAATAGACGCAGGCCCATTAGTCTTTCACCCCCGCTCACCTCCTTATCGCACGCCGGCCAGGCTTTTCACCTCTTGTTGAGCTTAATGGATCGACGGGGCCATCAGATTTTAAGTAAAGACTAACTCACAATTAAGGGAATAACTCCCAGAGGCCCTAAAGATAGCACAGAGGACCTAACATGCATATTTTATGTCTTTCCTCTCCTCTTTGCTCATAGACTCTCTGCCTTTTTGTGTCTATCTGGATTGCTGCCCAATGCAGCGATAACAGAAAAACAAGACATTCTGGGCCGACTGGGTGGGTGGATCAGGGATTGTACATTGCTTGGAATAATGTCAGCGTAATGAACAAGATCGAAGGCCAACATAAAAATCACATCTCTCACAAAATCTCAACATTTTCATACAAAGAGACATCTTGAGTTGTTTTCCCCACATCCTGGCACCTCGTAACAAGCCCATCTCAAAACACTCACATCTGCACGAGGGGGGAAAAAACCTGCCAGTAATTATGCAGCCTCCATACTAAATGCCACCATCATCCGCCGTACCTGCACCTCAAAAGGTCCTTTGTCGGATTTTGCGGGGCACATGAATAATTCAGCATATGTGTGAGGCAGGAGGGAGGGGGGCGAGTTGAAGGGGGTGTCGGCCGGGTGGTGGGTTGGTGCTGGGCTTTAACTGGGACCACACCATCTGTTTCCCCGCCTAGGCAGGGCCAGCGGGGACTCCTCTTGGGCGATGCCAAGGCGAACGCTCCCTCCGCCGGGGCGTACCAACCTCCTGTGCCACAGCAGACGCAGGGGATAATGAAGCCCTCTGTCTGGCCGAGGAACCCGGACATTTCCTCGGAGAGTTGATAGGGTTATATTGACACTTGGGCAGGTGGAGGAAAACAAGGTGTACAGCAGGTAGCTAGCTCATTAGTCGCCTGATTTGGAGGTTTTCGGCCGTTGCAAAGAGAGAAAGTTTGCACGTTGCATAAATACTCCGTGCAAAGTGCTGAAGAATCAGCAAGTAGCTTTAGCCTTTCAATACAATGTAATCTGCCTGGAGAACCGCTGTGGATGTCAGTTTTTCTAGTTAGGTGTTTTGCCTGTAGAAATGACTGTGTGTGCTTTGAGTTTGGGCATTTGGGCGATTACATCCACAATCCACAGTGGGCTGAAAATGACCTTGATCTTTTTGGAAACTCAAAGTGTAGCCTTGTTCAAAAAACACACATCAAGCAGTTGAAACTTTGTATCAACTCTGGATTTGAGTAGATTTTGTTACAGTTTTTTACTTGCACTCATCATGATTAAGTGTATTCCTGACAAAAAAAAACATTTGTATAAGCTACTTTTCAATTTGTCTCCTGCCTTTCCAAACAGGTGTCAATACTACCTACCTGCAGGGGGCTTGATCAGCGGCGGGGGGATCATGGGGACTATGATGGGCAGGTTGCCATGTTCCTTGGTGCTGGGCATAGAGGTGGACGGCGTGGTGGAGGACTCTGTGACTCCGTTCCTGGAGGTTGGCAAAGACTGGGAGCTGTTGGCTCGATCCGGAGAGCCTTCGCTGCTCTCTGTTGAAGCTGGGATTTTTGGCAACAAGTTTTCTAGACAGGGGGAAATTGAGCAAAATAAAGAGTTACTGAACAACTGATGAGATGCAGTTGCACTCGCTGCAAATCCTGCCATAATGTAAGAGACTAGAGAGCCTAAAATTACTTTTCACCAGACTAAAGGACATTAGATTGATGAAGCATGTCTGTTTTTTTAGCGTAGGTTTGGAAAAAAATATATTTAAAGCCACAAAAACATACGGACTGAATGGGCAACAATTAGGGTTAAAGGAACAACTCCAAAATCAAAATAAATATTTTTCCTCATACCTGCAGAGCTATCTTTCAATCTAGTTTGTTTTATTTGGCAGGTGTAGTTCAGGAGAGAGAAAATAGTCTAGAAAAAAATCTAGACTAATAAGTAGCAATACAAGAGGAAGAGGAAGAAAAAAAATATGTGCTTTTGATTTTGGTGTGTAAGGTCCCTTTAAGAGCTTTTTATGCAACTGCAAAGAACAGTCATGCTCAACATAGGCTACCATAGTACAACATGTTTCACGATCCACTCATGAGCACTTAATATGTTCACTAATTTCATTATCTTTTAGTGTGCAGTGCACACACGTAAATCTCATGGTGGATAATGAAGCAGTTGAGAATGTTGACTGATTAGCCAGGCAAAAAACAGTACGCTATTATACTAAAATATACTACTAAAATGTTGCACTCTTTGTTAGAGTTGCCTACCTTTGAGGACAGAGATGTGCTGTGGCGTCTCCCCAATCTCCAGGTTGTCGGAGTCTCTCAGCTCCACCTTGTCATATCCGTACCAGCCCAGCAGCTCATTCATGGTGTTCTCTGCAAAACTCTGCAATACAAACAGAAGGCATTCATACAGGAATCATTCTGATGAGCTTCGAACTAATATCTAAGTAATAAGTTAAAGGTGAGTAACTTCTGAATTTCTTTATAGACGTGAAACATAAATGTTACCCAAACAATCATCTAAATGAGATTTAAGGTCAGCTGTTATGAAAGCAAATGCAACAATCTGTTTCTTTTTTGCATTTGCTTTTCTTCTCCCAAGTCCTTGACTTTAAGTTTAGCTCCTTAGATTTGTCCACAATACCACAGTTCATCAACTAATTAGGCAGAGATACTCAGATCGTGCACTTCATTTAAAACTGTGCCCCGAGACAATGCAGGGTTTTTCCTCCAGGTCTTCTTCATAAGTACAGGTCAACCCTAATTGGGGTTAACTCTGACTAAGCAGCGCTGCATTCTGAGAATCCAGCTCAACTAATGGCCCCTATCACGACACAATAAAATAGGCGGAGAATGTAATAAAGACTCTGATAAGAGCCCTATCACAGCACGCTTAACAGCATAGAAAACTTATCACAACCCAGTAAAATAGAAAGCAAAGACACAGTGACAGCCGAGATAAGGGCTTGAGTTTATACAGCTCCCTCCTCTTTCTTACAGCTTATCTTATTGGTTGAAAATGTTTTCTCTGCATCCAAAAATGGCACAGTGGTTAAATGGGCCACTGATTCATGGGACCCGAAACCTCGTAACCCAACAACAACATGCTAAAGACTGTACGTATTTTTTAGAATCATGGTTGCTGTTGAGTTATATGATACTGTTGTTTAGTGTGAACAGAGAAATTGTACTTACTAATTTAATGACTGATTTGTTTGTTTTCAGTTGGCCTCAATCCATATCAAAAGCCAACGTAAACAACAATATCTTAAAACCCCTTCACATGCAGTACAATTCTTTCCATTCATTTTTACCTTAAGTAGAGTTAAGTTTGTGCAGAAAAGGTTTGTAAAGACTGACCAATATACACTGGGATATATACTTATTTGATTTCTGGCAGAGAGTCAAATGATCAATAATTTTCTCACTGACTTTTATACATTAGGGCTTCTTTTCTTTGCAACAAGGGGAGTCCCCCCTGCTGGTCAACTGAAATAATGCAAGTTTAAGGCATTCCGCATTGATTTTACTTTTCAGCTCCAGAGAATAACCCCTTGGGCACCAATCATTCCTCAATACCACTTTCATTCAAAGCTACAGCCAGCAGCTGATTATATTAGCTGAGCATAAAGAGTGGAAGTACAGGGAAGCAGCTAGCCTTGGTTTGTCTGAAGGTAAAACTAGAACCTTCAGTGAACCAGTCAAGTTGCAAATCAAATTTTTGTCCATGTCTGCGAAAACATGGATGCTTCACAAAGATCTTCCCTCCGCCGGCACAGAAAATCTATACAATCAGCACAGTTTTAAGGAGGACACCCAAGATAAGTGTCACCAATTCAGTATCTGACCAAATGTCTCTCCAAGTCATAATTAGTGTATGCATTCTTGGGTTAAGGCCAAAAACATGTTTTATGTGATGTCACAGTGACTCTGAGCTTTCAACTTCACCCACAAAATTCTAACAAGTTCATTTTTAAGTCATAGTGGACGTTTGTGCCAAATTTGAGAAAGTTTCCTTAAGGCGTTCTTGAGATATTGCGTTTATGAGAGTGGGATGGACTAACATATATATATGTACAACCTGACAGCATAATGCCTCTGCCCACAGCCATCACCAGTGCAGAGGTCACCATATAATACACTACATCTTGTTTGTTGATTCTGTACAAAGGCAAAGTATTGAAATGATGAGCTGCATTTTTGAAACTGTATGTGCTGTCTGCCCCAGTTTCCAGTCTTGATGCTAAGCCAAGCAAAGCTAATTGGCTGCTAGCTTCATCTTCATATTTGCGCACAAACACAAGATTGGTATCGATGTTCTCACCTGACTCTCTGGCAAGAAAGCAAATAAGCTTACTTCCCAAAATGCTGCATTATTCCTCTTAAGTGTTTGCCAACTTTAAATTGGGTAAATATTAAAGTATAGGTAGACACACTATGCAGCAGCAACAACAATGCATTTCAGTTCACTAATCCATCATGCTGAACAACCACTCACAACACATTATGAACACTAATACAGAGTCAAATAGTTAAACAGCTGCCGCTGAGTAGTTAAGATATCAACATTCTCCAGCAGTACAACACTACAGAGTGCTATAGAGATTGTTTATGCAGGTATGCACACATAAATACAACTTTATGCAGGTGAAACATAAAAGTATTTCCTCCATAAAAGCCTCTCACAACACAGTCAATAAACACTGTACTCCAAACAAAACCATAACCCTGCTAATGCACACAGTCCATTATCACCATACACCTCTCAGCTGGAATATTCCCAGAAGCGTCTATTCACTGAACCCTTAACTATGGTAAATGGTTCAGCTATCATTTGACACCAAAACATAGAGGAAAATGTACTTTCTGGAAACAAACTACTGCAGGGACTGAGTATGAATCTGCCGTAATTATTTTGTCTGCGTGATACAATATTAGTAACAGGTCAGTAAACTATCAACTCAGAGGGAACATTGGTCCTTGGCGCTGTAAGTGATGTTTTCAGCATATTGCTGCTGAATGTATTTCTGTAAATTTTCTTATAATGATAAACACAGCAGGCTCAAATTTTTACAAAATTAGCCCCAGGTACAAGATGTGCCTGTCAATTAGCGCACAACAACAGCTTGTAGGATCGTATTACCAGTCTGCAAGGGCACTCGCCATGCAGCCATGTACTCTACATTATGTTGCCACAGAGATGACCCGCCTTGTCTTGCCCTTGGTGGGTATGCTCCAGATCAACTTGACAAGACTGGAGTCAGTTCATTATTTTACAGCCAATCCCATTTAACTCTGTACATTATCTCATCGTGGCAGCAGGGCTCCAACAGTCATCAGTCATTGCATCAAGTAGTTAAATGTCAATTACAAACAGCTCCTGTCGATATGTCAGAGCTGAAGTGATCATGCCAAAGTGGTTCAGTGCCACCCAGTACATCAGACTCTTAGCAGATCTAAATTTAACTGCAAAATACAGAAGAGAAGAGAGTGTGTGCATCTGTTGTCTGAAGTTGTCTTCAAACCAGTGCTACACTATGAGAGAAAAAAAGTCCAAAAAGCGTATTCAGATTGTGGCAATAGATTGTGTGAATACTGTATCAATACAGTATCATGTCAGTCAGCATACCCTCAGTTAGGAGAAGCAGGCTGGAGTCTGACACAGTAGCCCTGCAATTTACATCTGTGGGGGTCAGCAACCACACATATTTTAGCCTCCCAAAAAATTCCCACCCAAAGATATCAATATCAGTTTAGGTGTATGCTTTATTGAGAGTATTTTCACAGCTTTATCTTTCCGTCCGACAGCCCGTTCAGATGGGAAAGCTATTAACTGCCTATGTTCTATGCTCTCGCCAAAACCACCAAACTCCATTGACAAAAACAGCAATTTTAGCACACTGACCAAGGAAGCTGCTGGTCTAAAGTTGCCCCGACCAATTAGTTAGTTTGTGTTATTGTGGGATTTTAGTGAATCTGAACAATCATTTTAGACTGCAAAGTCACTCAATAATACAAACAATGTTATTGTCCCAGGCAGCGTTAGAACCACAGCTCCTGTGTTCAGTGATGTTAAATTGCTGTTTTTCTCAATGAAGTCTGGTTTTAAAGAGAGTACTATAACTGTTTCATTTTCCTGTTAAAAATCACAGTCTGACATTAAGGTAAAGCAGTGAAAATTATTTCTATATAGCTACATATACATACATACACTTAAAAAAAGACATTGATTTTTTATTTATTTTTTTTTACGTTTTTTAGGTTGCTAAAATACATTTTGTTACTGACCCCTTCACAACAGTAGTTTGCTTAGCTTCCATTTTGGACTTTAGCCTGCTTCTCCAAATTGTGTCTCAGCCAAAAAGTTGCATATAAACACACCAAAAAGAAAGCCAACAAACACTTGTGTTTTGCACCTGCATGAGGCTGATGCTAGTTAGCCAGTTAGCATATTAACAACACAATATGGAAAGAACAAACCATATTTACCGTGCACCAGTGAACAAAAACTATCACAAAATATTTCTAAGGGTTTAATGTCTTAATTTAAATAACCTTAACTCATATAACAAGTTTGTTTCGACCTCCGTCCCTCTTGACTTTAGCTGTTTATTTAGATTTTTCCCTTCCGTCCCCAGTGGCTACTCACAGCGTTGCAGTGAAAAAATCCCCTGTGGCCCAGGAAGCATTTTTTTTTAAATTTCAAGAGACAAGAAAAGCAATTTAAAAATTTCTCATCACAATCTAAAGTCTATGAGGTGAGAGGGAGAAACATTATTACTCAGTGGGCTGCAAATCCAAGGAGGGTGGAAAGAGAAGTCACGTGTCAAATGTCGTCACACAATTGTATATACATATATTGTATATGTATATATGTAAATAGCTGCATATAGCTTGTCCTGCATGGTTTTGTCCTTGTTTTGTCATTTTTGTTTTTCTTGTTTTGTTTTCAGTGTCCTAATTCCTTTGTGTTAACTAACTGAATTTGTATTCATGCTTGAGCTATGTATTGAATCACAGGGGAAAAAAATGAATTTAAAAAAAGGGGTGGGGTACAGCACAAGGGCAGTGAAATCTGATCTGCAACCGCCTGGCCTTATTGGTTGATCACCTGGCAACTGCAGACCAGATTTCACTATGCAGTACCTGAATTGTATGATGTCATTTGAGGCTGTGACGCCTCCTCTTTCCAGCCTCCTTGCACATACCACATAAGAAAACCTGGAAGCTAGAAAACTTTTTTGCCATATGTCTCTGGCAAGCGACTCCATAGACTTGAATAGGTACCATCTTTGGTCTGTCTAGATATTTTTAAGTCTATGGCTGAACTGCCATTCAGAATGATTTCATTCGCCGACACGCTCCACTGTTGCCGGCGCCGATTCAATGTGCTGAATTGGTGGAAAAAAAGACTAGCGTTGACAAAGGCCCCCAGTGCAGGAAACAGTGCAGGACACACTGCAGCAACGAGGGTCACGGACGCTCACCGTCTGCCCAACATTGTTGCCAGCTGTGCTGCACACATGCCTCCATTGGGGTTAACATAAAGATGTTTGTGTTTGTGCCTTCGTTGTTTGTGTTTATCTCGAATAAAGCACAAATGAACAAAATAAATGCAAAAGATGATCACTGTCTAAGAGGGATTTAACAAGAATGAAGTCGGAAAACACTTTTTACTTAGCGTCCATATCAACTTTAAAGGTGCACTGGGCAACTTCACAAGTTGGCAGTACAAACTAGGCGTAAAGTGACTTGAGCACATTGCACACACAGTGAGTTCATGTCCATCAACCAGAACAACCTACAATGTTTTACACAGAGAGGATGAGAGAGAGAGAGGAAAGTTCTAACTTGAGTGCAGTTCACTCACTGCTGGAGGCAGGACTGAAGTATTGATTCATGATTTCCTGTGGGTGGAAAGGTGACCGTGTCTGAAATCAGAATTTAATTTGAGCAAATAAAGTGAAACTACGAGGTCTGGTGTATTTTCACAATAAAATACCCTATGCAGCAAACGAAAGAAATGTCCTCAAAGTTATTTATTGTGTGGAATAATTACAAGAGTAGTTGTTGCCATTAGAAATCTTGGGATGCAAGCTCCCCCTAACAATGCAGTTAAATATGTAGCTATAAAGAAAAAAGAAAATCACACAAGTAAAAACAATAAGAGAATCTATGACATAAAGTAGGGCAGGTTAAAATATGGGGATAAAATATAAAAAACAGAATTATGAAATAAAGAGATATAAATATGTGGTAGGCAGTAGCTGCAATGAATAAACATAATGTAAATAGGAATGTTGAAGTTAAGTATTTATGCATAACAAGTAGTATGGATTCATACGTTTATACAGGGGCGTAAATAGTTGAGTATACAGAAGTTAAAGTGACAATATAATGTAAAGTGACAGTGACCAAAGCCATGATCTCAGGACTTCAACAGTCTTATATTCTCTGGGATGAAGCTGTTCCTGAGCTGGGAGGTGCGGGACCCGATGCCGAGGTGGCGTTTGCTAGACAGCAGCAGGCAGAACAGTTTGTGACTGAGGTGTATTTGGGTCCCTGACAGCTCCGTCCGAGTGATGTGCTTGGCCAACATGATCCTCATGGTCATGATTTGATGCATAGCCTTTTGTGCTCTATTTTGACACAGGGGGAGGCTGCGGTTTGGTTTAGGCAACAAACTACTTGGTTAGGGTTAGGAAATGAGAGATCATGGCTGATGTTAGTCACGTAAGTCGACTCTTTTCTGACTAATGAATGACTAACGAGTGATGTGACTAAATAACTCCACATTGCAAAGGTGGGCGACACAAATTGTATGGCTTAATTTGAGTCAGACTCATAAATTTCAGGACTTGAGACTTGCTTGACTTGACTTGACTTAGACTTGAGACATATTAGTCAAAATGACTTGACTTTTTGACTTAATATTAAATATTTTTTATACATTTTGAGAAGTTACGCTTTCTTTTTGTAACGTGATCAGGTGATTTCTAGTGCAACGCACAAACCTCGGTAGACCAGCAGAGGTCAAGGCACAAGGCAGCTATCATGAGGGGGGCTAGTCAAAATAATAAAGATTGATAAGTTGTTATGTTATCTATTATCTGTTATTTAAGCTGGTCATGAGAGTATCATACAACTTGTGACTTGCTTGACTTGAGCAATGACTCGACTTGTCTTACTTGACTTATAGTTAGACCTTGAATTGACTTGCCTGAATCTTAAATGGTAACTTGAGACTTGCACATGTGCAACCTATTCCCACCTCTTGAACACGAACTTTCAGAGTGTCATGGTGAACCTTCTCAGCTGATGGAGGAAGAAGAGCCACTGTCTGGAATGGCTCATCATGCACGCTGACACAGCATGGCCTGGCTGATACACACTTTGCTGTCTGAGTCCGCAGTCTGAAGACAACAGGTTGGTCCACTGACTCAATAACTTGATACAAATTCAATTAGCAGCACACCAACGCAAAGCGCAGTTTGGATATTGCTTACAGTGGTATTATAGTAAGGGAGATAAAAATGGGAATGAGCCCACACACACACACCGACACACACTTGTTTAGACTGAGGTAGAAGTATCTGTTTGCATATTTGAGACACTGTGGCACAGTATAGAAGTGACAGGGGCAGATTTCCTACTGTCTCATCAGCACATTCACTCTGTTTCTAAGCATTTTAGAGAGAAATTCATGATGTGCTGTATTTGTATCTCAGAGCGCTGGCAATGCTCCAGGGCCAGTTTTACTTTGTTCATACAGAACATGTAGTTTCTGCTATTCGGTGCAGAAGTGGAGTTGCCACAGACGGGCTTGGACTAAATGCTGGGGAGGCATTATTAATGAAGAATGACAGGAGCTATTGATCTGCCTGTTATGAAATACCGCTGTGGTGGGGTGGTCAATGGGTCGACGTGGCACAAAGATGCAGGGCACGGTTCAAGTCAATTACAGGTGAAGTCAAAGTTTTTGTTGTGACAAAAAACACCATGCATCCAATTACTGTTTCTGCAGGAACGTTTCTGTGGAAAACACGTGTTTGAACATCTGGAGCTCTCAGCGTCACCATCCAACAATGAAAGGATTTGTAGTGATTATTTACAGTAATTAAAGTCTAATCCAAACACTTCAAGATTGCGACTTTTTTTTGCCACAGAGGTTTTAAAAGATGGTGGTTAAAGCAGTGAAGGCTGTTAATGAGGACAGCTCATGTTTGCTCATGTAACAGCACTTCTGCTTGAACAATGATGAGTGACAGCAGTGCTCACTCCGCCTGAAGGTTCCTGGAAGTCAGATTTAGTACCACTTCCCGAGCTGAGCTAAAGTTAGGTCCTGACAGCTTTATACACAATCGTGTTTTCATCCAATGAGACACTCCATGTTTCCATGGTATTTTCACCACCTTAAGTTTTAACTGGGCAATAAATTTCTTTATCCAAACCATGGGGATAGTTTATATTCTGTCCTTTCTGTGTGGTATTTGCCTGCTTTCTGTGTATTCACCAAGGTTTCCTTCCAAATTTCACATATGCAGGTCAGACGAAGTGGATACAGTAAATAGTCTACAGGTGTGAATGCATGTGGCCCGAGTGGGGTGTTTCCAAGCGTTATACACACTGTATTTCTGTCCCACATGATTCTTAAAATAACTTCAATAGTCAAGTTGCGCTGTCAGTTTACATCTATGTCTGTGAAAACATGGATGCTTCACAAACATCTTCTCCCCGGCAGCACAAAAGATCTATACAGCCAGCACAGTTTCAAGATGGGCACCCAAGATTAGTGTCACCAAATGTCTCCCCTTCTGTTCCTGAGATATGACGCTGAGTAATGGCCAGAAAAGTGTTTTTGCAGAACTTTATGATGTCACAGTGAAGATGACCTTAGACCGCCTGGATATAAAATGTCATCACGTCATCATTTTTTGCTATTAGTTATTGGTGTCATAAGTAGCGTATGAATTTTTGAGTTATGGCCAAAAAAAAACTTTTTGTAAGGTCACAGTGACCTTGCCCTTTGACCTTCAACCATTAAATTCTAATCAGTTTAATGTTGAGGCTAAGTGGACATTTGTGCCAATTTGAAGAAATTCCTTCTAGGTATTTTTGAGATATTGCATTCAT